>NC_136798.1:17203363-17453363 GCF_951216825.1 Electrona antarctica
CACACACACACACACACACACACACACACACACACACACACACACAGGGAAGAAGTACACAGTTTTTTCTTTACTTGCAATACCACAATGTAAAAATACGCTTGACAAGTAAAAGGCCTGTATTAAAAATGTTTAATTCAAGCTAAGCTGGCAACGACGTGTTGTGAGCTTGTAGATCAGCTATTTTCAAATAGTTGTGCTTAATTGAACAATGCACATTTTAATAATAATCTAAATCTACCAACATAGTTGTCAAATAATTGTAGTGGAGTAAAAAGTAAGACATTTCTGAGACGTAGTGGAGTAATAACGTATTGAAAAGTGTAAATACTCAAAAAAGGTACCTCAAAAGAGTAAATGTACTTGTTACTTTCCACCACTGTTTGATACTGACCATGACCATCTACGATACTGACAATGACTAACCATGATACTGACATGATACTGACCATGACCATCTACGATACTGACAATGACTAACCATGATACTGACATGATACTGACCATGACCATCTACGATACTGACAATGACTAACCATGATACTGACAATGACTAACCATGATACTGACATGATACTGACCATGACCATCTACGATACTGACAATGACTAACCATGATACTGACAATGACTAACCATGATACTGACAATGACTAACCATGATACTGACATGATACTGACCATGACCATCTACGATACTGACAATGACTAACCATGATACTGACAATGACTAACCATGATACTGACATGATACTGACCATGACCATCTACGATACTGACAATGACTAACCATGATACTGACAATGACTAACCATGATACTGACATGATACTGACCATGACCATCTACGATACTGACAATGACTAACCATGATACTGACAATGACTAACCATGATACTGACATGATACTGACCATGACCATCTACGATACTGACAATGACTAACCATGATACTGACAATGACTAACCATGATACTGACATGATACTGACCATGACCATCCACGATACTGACAATGACTAACCATGATACTGACGTGATACTGACCATGACTAACCATGATACTGACGTGATACTGACAATGACTAACCATGATACTGACGTAATATAAATTGGGGTCTCGAGATAGAAATGCCATTAAATGGGGGTCCGTAGACAAATGCATGTCAAAACGGGTTGAGACTCACTGCTAGAGCCGTCTTCTCTTATGGCGGTCCCTGGCATATCTCTTCAAATGGGGGTCTGCGGGCTAATTAGTGTCAATTTGGGGGTCCTTGACATGAAAAAGTTTGGGAACCACTGATTCAGTACATAAAAGGAAAAAGAGCAAATTAATGGCATAATGGCATTTTGAAAGAGAGGTGTGAGGGAGGTCACCATGGCACCTATTTTATCACCATGGACACATAATGATTGGTAATTACCAGAAGATAAGTAGTGAAAAGGAACAAATTGTCGTGATGCACCGATCGGTCAATATCGGTATCGGCAAATATTATTTATCTGTTGTTGATAAGCATGCATTTTGCGTTATTGGATGTTGGTGCAGCCTACCAAGCTGTAGATTCTGAACATTTATTTCTTGTATTGAAGATGTATTTTTTGCATGGTAGAAAAGGGGGAAAATAAAAACAACAAAAACAAAATAAACAAATATCGGTGTCAGTATTCGGCTAAATTGTTATTTTATCAGTATCAGTTTTATCGGTATCAGCTAAGAATGTCCATATCTGTGCACAGTGCACACCTATAGAATGTCCATATCTGTGCACAGTGCACACCTATAGAATGTCCATATCTGTGCACAGTGCACACCTATAGAATGTCCATATCTGTGCACAGTGCACACCTATAGAATGTCCATATCTGTGCACAGTGCACACCTATAGAATGTCCATATCTGTGCACAGTGCACACCTATAGAACTGCTATTACTACTGCTAACAACAACAATGCCAATGTCACAAGACTCGAGCAAAGGGTAATGACTACGCGCGACTGATGTGCAGAGAGACTATATTACTTCAATTACGTTTTCCGAGATAGGATAAAAGAAAATAATTAAAATCCCCTCCTGTGAAGGGAGGTAAAACAAAACCCCAAAGACACAAACAAATGAAAAATAGACAAATATCTACAAAACGTGCTCATTTGATTTTTAGAAAGAAGAAACAGCAGCCTGCATGTGCGTGCAGGGAGGATTAAAACGTTGACTGTAAGCTGATTAGGGCTTTGTGCCGCTATTGGGGTTTGGACAACTTTGGAGCGGTGTGTATTTACATAAAGGTGAAAATGCACGCACATTATAAACACTCACAGGGCGAACCGTGCCCGGTCTAACTAGCACGCGATGCTGATTATAAAAGAACAAAAAGCCCAGTTGATCCAAGAGGAAAACATCAGTGGGTGTTCCGTTTCAAATAAACAGAGGGTAGGTAGTGACCTACAGCGCTCTGGACAGCCTGTTCCGACTTCAACCAACCACAGGCCCCTGCAGCTGGTGGGCTTCATCAGTTGGGCTCCACGGGAGCATAGAATGTGGTCCATTATCCTGAGTGTTGGCGTGAGTGGAGATGTTGCCGTTTGTGTGTTGTTTTTCATTATGTTTGCCTCTCTGAGTCTGTGTGTGTATTTGATTCTCTACTCTATCTACTCTCTGCACCCCTTCCTCTGCATCACGACATGGTGTGTGTGTGTGTGTGTGTGTGTGTGTGTGTGTGTGTGTGTGTGTGTGTGTGTGTGTGTGTGTGTGTACCAGACTTAGTTAAATGTAGCGGAACAGGCTGCCTGTGCCTGGCATGTGTGCCGGAGTACTAGTTTATCAATAATCCTGACAGTATGATTTATGTTATACATTCTGAACATACAATCACTGTGCCTCAGTCCAACACCCTCCCAAATGTATTATTTTGTGAACGGCTCCTCTCTCTCTCCCTGCTGATGCTTTTATACAAAAAGGGGGCTCTGGCCTAGAAAAACCCACAGTGTGTTCATCATTATGATCCAGTAAGCTGCACTATGACTCCTCGCTGGCTGGAACACGTAGACTGCAGTGGGGCGGCAGAGCTCCACAAATGGACTCCCAGTCCCACTGCATTGACGTATGCCAACATGCTGGAACTTCTCATTTCCACTGAGCCATCACGGTCCACAGGGTTCCAGGCTACGGAGCATCATTAAATGTAGATTCACGGCCAAGTGGGTCATCCAAAATACCACCATCATATATTATGTGATTAAAAAAAGAAAGCCATAATATTGCATACCGTAAAAATGTCAAAGAATACCATATTGATATCAAAACAGCGTGTTAATAAAACAACAACCATAAAATGTAATAATAAAAATAATAATAATAAAAACTCACTTTAACAACTTTCATGGTGTCCCTATTTTGGGCATATCATAAGAGCCAAGAAATTGTTGACTGATTATTTTCAAGATAAGGCTTAAGTGGACAACTACACAATACATCTGAAAATATGCCATTCCATCGCTGTGCCTATGACCACAGCTCACCAGTGCCAATATCTAGTACATAGTACAGCATTACCTCTTGTATATTATAACTGTACTGTCATCAACACGTAAAGAAGTGGCGACTGAAAAGGCCTCATCACCCCAGGCCCAGGTTGGCCGCGTGGCCCTGGGGGTCTGCAGGTGGTTGGTATCACTAGACCTGTGGGCCTGTAGGTATTCTAAAGTAAATTCAGTGTTTGACAGGGTGCCAGTGAAATTCTGTAGAGGATAAAGAGGAGGGGACCAAGCACCAAACTGTGGGGAACACCGTACAGGCGACTGTGTGGCAGTGGAGGATTTGCAGTTGTTGATGGAGATTAATTGATGTTGGAGGGAGAAACTATATTTTCAGCCAGGAAAGGGCAGTGCCGGTTATGCCACGGGAGGACTGGAGGTGGTGTGACGAGGATGGAGTGGCTGATGGTGTGGAACGCGGTGTGGAGGAGGTGAAGGAGGAAGAGGATGTAGAGGAAACCCGAGTCAGCAGAGAGGAGAATGTCATTGGTGATTTCTGTACCGAGTTTTTGGGATGGAAGCCAGATTGGAAGGGTTCGTAGAGGTTATTGTTAATCCATTGAGACCTGGAACGCATCCATGTCACGTTAGCGTTTAACCACATTAAACATTAACCCATTTTGGGGCGGGAACCCGTTTTGGTGTTTTAAACATTGTTATAATTTAGCTATTGAAAAATAGCAGATCTACAAGCTCATAGCGCGCCACCGAGTGGCGCGCTATGAACTTGTAGGTCTGCTATTTTTGAAAAATCGTTAAAATGTGCCTCAAATCTTTCCGAAAATTTTCATGATTTAGAAAACTTTTTTTTTTTTAAATTTCGACGTCAGGCCTGAATGGGTTAACTCACAGCGCAGGTGTGAGATGGGAGGCAACAGCTCGTTGTAGGATTTCTGAGAGGTTGGAGGTGGGCCATTAAAAACGTCACGGTGCCAAACACACAAACTACTCTGCCAGCAGCATACAGCTCTCACACAGCTCTTGCAAGCTTTATTCCAACTCGTAGAGATTTTTTAGTTTTTTTTTGTTTTTGTAGACATCAATATTTATTGTAGAATAACCAATTCATAGTTTTGCTGCAGGATGCAACCATTAATGTGTCCCACTGAAGACTGTGGGTTCGTGCCATGAGGTTAAAATACAAGGATTTCCATGTTAATACCATACTTGCTAGCACATGGTCACTGTGAAATATTAATGCTGCATATAGATTCATTACCCTGAGACAGATGAAAAATAATTAGAATAATTATTGATTGTGCGTGCCATGCACCCTGATATTTATGCACTCAGTTGTTGCAGCCCTAAGTCTGCAATAACTGTGTGCGCGCTCTTATGTGTGAGAGGGTACAGTATAACTTCCAAAACATAAATATTGTATATCTTCCAATGTTTCTCCCAGACTGACAGGAAGCCCAAGGCCCACTGCTGCATTTGTACCTGCCATTTTCTGTCAGGGGATAAAAAAAAAGAAAAATCCTGTTATATTTGTAGCCACAAATTATGTCCCCAGTGAAGATCATTCCTGCTGCCTGCCTGAGGAAAATACTGATGGGAATGAAAGCAGTCCCTTGGCCATGAGACGGAGAGGAGGAAGGAGCTACATAGCTTATTACTGATAAGGAAGAGGGAGATGCACTATGTCACACTGCTGTAGAGCTGTGCTTCTCAAAAAGCGGTGGGAATACGGTGGGGGGGGGGGGGGGGGGGGGGGGTGCGGGATCCCCAGATGATTAGCTTAATGTGCAACGTTGATTTCTCACTCAACATTGAACAAATCAACATACCGTATAAGTGTAAACAGCAGGGTATCTGATTCTGCACATTTCAAAAGTGACAACTGCTTCAATACTATACTATACGAAATTGTTAAGAAAGAGGAAAAATAGCCATTATACAACAGGTCGTTTTGAGGAAACAGTCTGATTGGCTGAAACAGTTTTCTAGCCGTGCTTAAACCACGGTATTGGAACGGCTAATCAAAACAAAGAATTCAGCCGTGCCTTTCTCTCAGAGCGCAGACTCGGTGGCTAGGCCAACTAGTTTGTGGCCGTAGTGGCATCATCTGTCATTGAAAAATTATTGTTTTTCAGCGATTCTCTCTGAAAATGCACACAGCCCACCCATCTGACCATCTGTCAAGTGGTCAGACAGGTGGGCCGTGAACGCTTTCATGATTTTCAGGTGGGCCCTGATCCAGAAAAAGGTTGAGAACCACTGCAGTAGAAACAGATGAATGGAGAATGCAGAAAATTGCCGTTCGACTTGCTCCACAATAGCAGAAAACAGGAAATATACTATTATGGAGCCCTGAGGGACTCAGTGGTTAACTTGGGCTTCTGAAACCCATTCTTTACCTGCAGAACTGCCTGGAGTGGTTCATGTTGGGTCCGGCCTTGATGTTGCCCTTGTTGGGGTCATAGATGATGGTGGCCCTCGCATAGGCCCCTCCCAGGATGAAGATGAAGCCATTTAGACTGACCGCAGGTGCATACTTGTTATCTAGTTAGAGAGAGCAAAGGAGAACGAGAGAGAGAGAGAGAGAGAGAGAGAGAGAGAGAGAGAGAGAGAGAGAGAGAGAGAGAGAGAGAGAGAGAGAGAGAGAGAGAGAGAGAGAGGGACAAAGAGACAGTGGGAGAAAGAACGAAAGTGTCTTGATTAAAAGGAAAAGTACACAGCTTATCTCCCTCATGGCAGACATTTCCATTGTCCACAGTACAGCGGCATCATTTTTTATTTATTTTTTCATTGTTGCTCTGGTCCCCTAACCGCGTGCAAAAATAAAAAAAATGCCACCTATAATTCTCATCAGGTTATAGGGCATGTCAGCAGTGGAGATGTGGGTTGCTTTCCGGAATGGCGAATTTCACCACATTTGGAAGAACCAATGAAAATGCTGCCGACTTCATAAATCAGCAGGGCTTTATCGGGTTGTGCTTCAAACTGCGTTTGGGCTTGGCTGGGATATAAAAGAGTTACCTAAGTCTCCAGTAGTTTACAATCGGATTACTCCCTATGCCACCACTGTAGTTTCACAAAGAAAGAAAATAAAGCCCGCACACACACACACACACACGACAAGACGTATGTGCATGTATTGGAAATGCATGAGGGAAGACTGGGGATATTGCGATCTGTGCATACAATATAATTCAATCTGATACAGTATAGGATGCCAGTGAACAGAGGCGGTGAAGCAGCACCACGGCGGAATAATAGATGATGGAGAAACAAAATGAAAACAGCCGCTCGCGTTTTCAAAACGCCAACCTACAGAAGAAGCCCGTGGCGGCGGTGTGTGTGCCCCGTCGTGCGCGGAGAACTGTATTTCAAAAAAGTTTGCGGCAACGACGGCGGCTCTTCCTCGCCGACTTTGCAGCTGGCCAATTTACCAGCAACATGAATAATGCACCCCGCCCGCTCCAGCGCGAGCTGGCTCGTTCTTTGTTTTCTGTCACCTCCTAGCACGTACCGTACGTCTCTCGTCCGCGCCCGAGAAAACACGGAGGGAGGGAATGAGTGAGCAAAGAGCCCCAGTGCGTCTAATGGCTTTGTAGTGTAAGCCCTTAAACTCTCTCACTTGTAATATACCCCCCTCTATCTCTCCATCTCTCTCTCTCTCTGTGTCAGAGCAGTGATGTGGTTAATGAACAGGTCAACTCCAGTGTGAGGTGTGTCTGCTATACGCTCCCCTCCACTCGGAGATACGGGCTGTCGATGGAGATAAGAAGCTCAGAAACAGGTGCACAACCACCACCACAAACCACTAAGCACAAACGTATTGAGGGCTACGTTGCAATCGATTGAACTTCCATGCTTATTTATCTTACTCCCACCTCTCTCCTCAGGGGAAACTGCCATTATTTAATTCATTATTTTGTCCCTTTAAGTTCTATCTACACAGGAAATATACTTGTGCATGCACAAAACCAAGCCTTAAGTGCTTACCCTTCCCCGGTATTTATTTTTAAACTTTATTTCAGATAAAGGTCAGTGTGAGAATGGAAGCCAAGGGTAGAGAGAGAGAGAGAGGAGGGACATGCAAGACAAGAAGGGGTCGGATTCAAACCGGTGTGGTCACGACCAATAGGATCACTAAGAGGCTGAGCAGCCAGGCATCCCTACTATGCATGTCTCGTGAGTGTGCGCGCATGCATACAAAGCCACATCTATAACACATTGTTCATGCACTATAGACTCAGAACACTTTCAATTGTGCCTGCTCGTCTCCCGAGGTTGAATAAGAGGAATATTCTCAAAGGAAAACAATGGCGTATCCTTTCCCCGTAGAAACTCATAGCAGAACAGCAGTATGCTCTGTAGTCTGTACAGACAAAACCTTATTCCGTTTGTCTGGCGGGTCTCATAGGACCATTATACATATTTCTTACCATTTTGCGCTCTTTGTCCCCTGGCTCTTTGCTACCTGCCACCGCAGGAAATGTGCTGCGTTTTCCAACAGGGCCGGAGAGCCGCCATATACTATGGGCGCGCGCACGCACACACGCACGCACGGAAACACATGTATTACTATACTTCTGAGGACATAACAAGTTTAGCATGATCATTTTAATTGAATCAGAGTTTAATTGCGTGCCAGTGTCATGCACCCAAAATAAATGATGCTCACAATGTACCGACATCACACACACACACACACGCACACGCGCACGCACGCACGCACGCACGCACGCACGCACGCACGCACGCACGCACGCACGCACGCACGCACGCACGCACGCACGCACGCACGCACGCACGCACGCACACACACACACACACACACACACACACACACACACACACACACACACACACACACACACACACACACACACACACACACACACACACACACACACACACACACACACACACACACACACACACACACACACACACACACACACACACACACACACACACACACACACACACACACACACACACACACACACACACACACACACAGTAGCGGCTGCTAAGCTAAAGTGTTGACAGCGCGGTAGAGTTTTAAATGTGTTTGGAGTAGATGTGACAGGCCCTGTGGTCCTAAAAGGCAGCCAGCACATCACTACATGTGTCTCAACAAACTTTTACTTTGAAGAAAACGGGGAGAACTTGCCAGCGGTGCTGTTACTACAGCAGTAGTAGTCAGTCTGACTGACTGACTGACTGACTGACTGAAAGACTTTCAGTCAGTCAGTCAGTCAGTCAGTCAGTCAGTCAGTAAAACTGACTGAAAGACTGCCTTCCACAACACACCCAGCACAAGGTCAAGAATCACAAACAAGTGTAAAAACACGCACGCATGCACGCCTGCACAAACGCACGCATGCATGCACGCACGCACACCCGCATCCAGTGATAACATCTGATTAATAATGAATAGACATAAACCATCCTAGATGCTGACTACAGAGCCAAGTAGGGGGGGGGGGGGAGAGAGAGAGAGAGAGAGAGAGAGGCAAGAATGCCATTCTCATACAGAGTTTCTACAAGGAAAGGAGACAGCGTTGTTTTCCTTTGAGAATATCAGTTTTATTCGACCCCAAGAGACGCGTAGGCACAATTGAAAATGTTCCAGTGTCTACTGTACATGAGCATAGACATAGACATGGAATTCATCTTCATCTTCACTTTATTGTCACATCACAAGGTTTCAGGAGAGAGAGAGAGAGAGACGCGTGCATGCCCCCCCCCCACACACACACACACACACTCAGAAAGGTAAAATAGATCATTGAGCAGACAGACAGACCAAAAGACAGACCGACAGACCAACCGACAGGTAGAGCAGGTAGAGCAGATACAGACAGGTAGAGCAGATACAGACAGACAGACAGGTTGAGCAGACAGACAGACAGACAGACAGACAGACAGACAGACAGACAGACAGACAGACAGACAGACAGACAGACAGACAGACAGACAGACAGACAGACAGACAGACAGACAGACAGACAGACAGACAGACAGATGTGGGACAATGGAACTACAGTAGGAGCTTTGATCAGATTATATCAGGAGAATTAGAGCAGGATTACATTCAGGTGTGTTTCTTTTCCTCTCTCACAGAGTGTGGAATAAGAGAAGGGTTCAGAAACAATGGTAGAGAGCGAGAGAAACACAGCAGCGGGGAAGAGCATAATGTACTTTTTATTGAGCTGGACGGGAAAGAAAATGACAGCAAGCTGGAACATGGCTAATTAGGTAACTATGGAAACACACTAGCTCTCCCCCTCGCTCTCTCCCTCCCTTTGTTCATCTCTTCATCTCTGTCTCTCTGCCTCTCCCTCCCTGTGTCTCTTCCCACCTCTCTCTCTTTACAAACTCTCTCTGTCCTATACCCTCCCATCCACCTTTTTTTAATGGCACTCCCTACCTCCAACCACCACTCCAGCGCTGTATACGTCATTTGCACAAGTAATTGTCCTTCACTCAATTCCTCGATAGAGCACACCGGGCTTCGGCGTCTCTGCACTCAGGCTCCCTGGTCCCCAGGGCCCGTCGGTCAATGACAGGCTGTCTATCAGCAGCATGTAATGCTGGGTGAATAATAAGGTGCGAGTGTGTGTGTGTGTGTGTGTGTGTGTGTGCGCGCGCATGCGTGTGCCAGTGCTCTGTAAGCGACGGTCTTTAACTCAGTGTGTGTTCTATTTAAAGACGATGTGTGGCAGCCAGCACATACAGTAGTTAAGTTCATGTGGTGAGCTCCTTGGTGTACAGTGAATTGGAATAAAATAAGGTGCCATGTGCGTGCGTGCGTGCGTGCGTGCGTGCGTGCGTGCGTGCGTGCGTGCGTGCGTGCGTGCGTGCGTGTGCGCCTGCACACTCACGTGACTCACGAGGGGTGTCATGTGAGTGCTAATACAGACACAGCTGAAATAACATATATGCACACAAACACAGTCAGACAGCCTTCAATCACAGCAATTCACCTTCCTCACAGGACAGGAAACAGAGGGGGGCCTAATGGGCTACCTTTAACATGCTGTATATTGAAATACGTAACACTTCACCACTTTTTCAATCCCATTTTCAGCTAGGCCTGTCATTGTTCACTGTGCCGAATGGGTAACAATGTGCATTTCTAAAAAGGCCATTTCATGTGGGAGAAAAATACATCACAAAGATCTACACTGCTTCTTCGTGATATTTGTTATTATTACTCAATAAGACCATTTATAAAGTCTGCTTCTGGCCCGGACGGTTAGCTCAACTGTCTGGGCACCTAGGCTGCTGAGCCAGCCTGACGGTTAGCTCAACTGTCTGGGCACCTAGGCTGCTGAGCCAGCCTGACGGTTAGCTCAACTGTCTGGGCACCTACAGTAGGCTGCTGAGCCAGCCTGACGGTTAGCTCACCCGTCTGGGCACCTACAGTAGGCTGCTGAGCCAGCCTGACGGCGTGCCGCGGGTTCGACTCCCGATCCCGACAGCCTTTGCCGCGTGTCCCCCCCCCCCCCCCCCCCCATCTCTCTCCCCATTTCTGTCAGTCTACTTTCATCCTATCAATAAAGGCAAAAAATAAAAAAATAAAAAATAAAGAAAGTCTGCTTCTTGTATTTGTTAATAGTGATAGACAGTGATAGAGACAGGAAGGGTGGGAATCGTTCCGACTCAAGTGGATGGCAGTGAGCACACCACAACAATAACATCATCGTTTGGATCACCTTCAGCGCGGTTTCATGAACGATAGCTAGGCATATGACTTGTCTTTCAAAAGCCGTTGGACATCTGGGATGCAATCTGTCACTCAGCCTCAGGAGGTTTTGAGATTAAAAGAACCTGTCATTACTTCAGGCAGGATACAGCTATCTCACCTCCTAATATTTAATTATCAGAGTCAGATTATCCATATATCCTAATCCTATTGCATGAGTCTTTCAGCATTTGGACTCTCTCTCCCTCTCTCCCCCTCTCCCCCTCTCTCTCCCTCTCTCCCCCTCTCTCTCCCCCTCTCTCTCTCCCCCTCTCTCCCCCTCTCTCTCCCTCTCTCCCTCCCTCTCTCCCCCCTCTCTGTGTGGGCTCTGACACAGCTGGAAACACTGTTTACAGAAAGTATGGCACATCAGTGTGGATGCTCACATAATGATGGTTATAGTTATCGTGCTCAGTGTGAACGGCGCTTTAGACTTATTTATGTGGCATGTTGCTCTTTCCAGGGGAGCTCCCAGTAAACCCAAATACTATACTGTTGTTGTCGTCGGGCAGAAACCTCTTATCTCCAGATTCAAACCTTTTTGTTGTTGTTGTAAATTAATGCACTGCATGATCATTTCTGAATTTGAATCCTGAAAAGTAACAGCTTTGGACATTATGAGGTTTCCAACCGACGAAGACGATATAATGAGAAAATATTTTGCAGTGCTCAAGGCAGTCGCAACTCCTTGATTACTAAGCGTTGAGAGGAACGACGTCCACGGGACACGCCAACATGTGTACCTACCGCCATTCACCAGTAAATGACAATAACAAGGGAGGGTACTCAGGTCAGCAAAAGTTAAAAGAAACTTGACTCTGATCTTTTTCAGCTGGATGACATGTATTCTGCTTTGTATTCGACCCACGTTGTGGTTGTAGAACACTATAGCTGCCCTTTGAGCATCATTGTGTAATCAATGGTAAACATAAGGGGGTGTTAAATATGATACTTCCACTATCAAGTAGATGCCTGTATTTCAGTGCACCTCAATAAGTGGACTGATAAATGTACTCCATACATTAAAGAGTGCAGGCCGACTGGAGACACTGCATCTCAGTGGACTTGTAGAAGGGACTATTTTTGGCTTCCGTCATACTATTTTTCAGTCTGCAGAAGAGATAGGAAGTCGGTGTTGATAAGTGTTTGTGAAACCCATTTGCAGTCCACGCGGGAGATACAGGCCAAGCACCGGGAATCTGTGAGCGTGCGCGTGCACACACACCTTCACGCGCAGGTATATTCATCAGTCGATAAGCCAATGCTGAGACTGAAAGAGAGGGAGGGAGTTGTGTGTGTGTGTGTGTGTGTGTGCGTGCGTGCGTGCGTGCGTGCGTGCGTGCGTGCGTGCGTGCGTGCGTGCGTGCGTGCGTGCGTGCGTGCGTGCGTGCGTGCGTGCGTGCGTGCGTGTATTTGCATGTGTATATCGTGTCTGTGTGTGTGTGTGTGTGTTTGAGAGAAAGAGAGATGGAAAGATGAACAGAGATTAGGGGGAGGAGAGAAATGGAGAGAGGCAGCGGGCTGATAGAGAATTGCTCCCCACCACTGCACTAAAATCATCAGCGGCCCAATTTCACTGGAAGCTCCGAACCCGTCCATTATCCACACACTCACTGACTGTCACACACAGTCTCATCTGGACCCTGACAGATGACTGCATGCCCGTCTCTCTGTGTCTGTCTGTTTCGCTGTCTGTCTGTCTCTCTCTTTCACACACGCACGGTCGCACGCACTACAAGCACACACACACAAGCCTGTCTTTGTATACACAACTACTGCAAGCAGACTGACAACCAGGCAGCTACACAACACGTACCCCTGGAAATATGTGTCTCTACTGGTGACACGGGTGAGAACTGAAGGTGCGTGCGTGCGTGCGTGCGTGCGTGCGTGCGTGCGTGCGTGCGTGCGTGCGTGCGTGCGTGCGTGCGTGCCCATAATATTGTAAGTCATGTCGATGTGCATATATCACTGTAGTATGTACACGTGTTGATCTCCAGATTTCTCCTCTCATTTCTTTCTCCGGCTGCTTCTGCTTTCACACAGATAGCATCCGCCCAACTACAGTAGGCTACCTTAAGATAGTGTTCTCACGCTCAAACACAATAATACTCAGAGCTGCCTCGCGTGTGTGCGTGCGTGCGTGCGTGCGTGCGTGCGTGTCTGTGTGTGTGTGTGTGGGGGGGGGCTTGTTACAGGACCACAGGCGTCTAGCATTGCCACTTTAATCACATCATCTTACCTGCGAGAAATGTTTAAATCGATTTGCTGAGATTGCGCTGCGGTGCTTTGTGCCCCTGCCGCTGACTATAGCCCCTCTGCACTCCCTCAACGAACCGCCCAGTGAACAGCCACCCCAGATAATAATTACCTTTATAAGTGTGACCCTTTTGAGATGCTTCTTTAAGACCAAGAGGGGTCTAAGGACACTGTAAAATTGGATTATATTACGCCTTCCATCACTGATACTACTATAAAATATTATCCACTTTTCTCCTTAGTGGGTTGTTTTGTCATTGATTGGCCAATCAATTGCAAATTGCAAGACCAAATTACAAAGATTTTTTTCCCCAAATTGTATCTGTTTAATAGCATCTCGGCAAGTCTGTGCTGAGTTGTGGTACACACGTCCCTCTAAATTGGCATAAAATTGGGGCACACGCACATATTTCCAGATCACGCACCCCCCTAAAGTCTGCACATACAAACCACCCCACCACTCAGATCAGCCAACACAGGGAAGCTGGCAGAACATTCACTAAAAACGCTGCTCCACACGTCCCAGATAGTTCTCCCTTCTGGCTCTAAACCTATGGAATTAACTTCCCATTGCAATCAGAACCGCAGACTCGGGGTGCCCGCTGGCCTAGCGGTCCAGGCGCATGCCTCGAGTCCCGTTCAAAATCATAACGACCTTTGCTGCATGTATCTCCCCGTCTCTCCCTCCCTCTTTCCTGTCAATCTTCACTTGATACTATCAATAGAATTTGCAGAAAAGCCAAAAAGAAATCCTTAAAAATAAATCACACCCGTGTGAACTGAGTGGTGCAACTCCCCTCTCCCCCTGCCTCTCTCTCTCTCTCTCTCTCTCTCTCATTAGAAGGCAACAGTGCAGCACTATCTCTCTCGCTCTGTTTCTGGCACAACAGCGCCACTTTTGCCCCTACTGGTACTCTAAACATAGTCACATAGTCCCACTTGCCCCTACTGGTACTCTAAACATAGTCACATAGTCCCACTTGCCCCTACTGGTACTCTAAACATAGTCACATAGTCCGATAGTGACATTGCTGTTCCTTGGAGTGGTTGCACCACTCAAAAAGAACTGCAAATCTTCCGCCGTAGTCTGAAAACCCACAACTTCAGAATCCATCTTAGCCCGTAGAACTTGCCGTAGCACTTGCCCTGGCCTCGACGACCTTACAGGTGTATGCAAAGGCTCAATTTATTTAATTTAGATAGCATTTTATGTAGACATAGAGTAGCACTATAGTGTATACTCAAGGTTTCATTGTACATATATTCTACTGTTAAGACAGATGTTAGGTTCTTAGCTTACTTATGATTCTTGATGACTATTTTTATGTATTTGATGTATTACCATGTGTTGTTCTTGCTTACTGTAAATTGCTCTGGATTAAGAGCGCCTGCTAAATGCCTACATTTTAATTGTAAATTGTAAGGTCTTTGCGTAATTGGGGTGCATGTGTCCCTAGGTATAGACTAGTAACTAAAATATCTAGCCACAACAAAACAGCTCTTTGGTGACAACTTGTAAAGTCAAAGTCTGATGTAGGAATTCTCATTTTAGTTTTATTTGTAATATAAAAACGTTCATTGAAGCGGATTTGAGGCTTATGAAACATCATGATCCTGTTCAATCAACCAAAACTGAGCATTTCCTGAGCGATGAGACCACAGAGTAAACTAGGTACGCTGCAGCGCTCTCAGTGCATATTTCCAACAACATGCTATACTTAAAGTCAGTGTTTTCTCAAGGAGAGATGTCCTGTCTAATGTGTACAGTGTATACAGTTGGGTGCCACCGATATTGTCCCTTATCATTTGACCCATTTAGGCCTGACCTCAAAATTTTAAAAAATCCTTCTAAATCCTCCAGTTTTCTGAAATAAATATTTTCACGATTTTTCAAAAATAGCAGACCTACAAGCTCGTAGCGCGCCACTCGGTGGCGCGCTATGAGCTTGTAGATCTGCTATTTTTCAATAGCTAAATTATAACATAATGTTTAAAACACCAAAAGGGGTTCCCGCCCAAAATGGGTTAACTGTCCTTTTGCGCAGATCACGCAAACCTCAGCAAAAAGAAAAGGACAATATCGATGGCCTCCAACTGTACATGGCAGACAGGAGACATGAGAAAACAAACAGAGTTACAGAGTCATACTGGTATAAGCATATACTGGCACAATTCTTGTATGGAGAATTGCATTAAAACACAATCCTGCCCAGCCCTCTAGGCGGGATCGTGAGGCCAGTGCCAGAGAAATGCGCGAAATAAGCAAAGAAGAAGAGCCACATCCGCCCCACCCGGAAGTGATAGCCCTCCATATCTATAGCGTAGCCTCACTCCAGGCTGTGTACCAACGCACGGACAATGTTAATTCTTATGTTTTATTAGGCTTTAAACATGATAGTTTATCTCATTCTGAGCACAAAAACAACTAATAACCGCGTGCATGGGCGCGTGCACCGACGATCCGGATGTAGGCTGTGTCTACCATGGGAGTGGATTAATGCTCATTAATCAAATCTTGTGTTTCTCGTGGTTGGCCATTGCTTTCCACCAGATATCTCGTGGATGGCTTGGAATGGAGTAATTGCCGCAACAATACAATAAATGAAGTTACATTGTCATATCATTTATCATGTGCTATTGTCAGTCACCCTCTTGTAAAGAGTGAGTGAGTGTGAGTAGAGGTGTGGGTCTCACCTATCATGGGTGACTCGATGAAGCTCCAGGTGTTGCTCTGGGGAATGTAGGACTGGAGCACACCCGCTGAGCGGCCGGCCTCGTTCACCCCTCCGAATACGTACACCTTCCCCCCGCACACCGTGGCTGCGGCAGAATGCACCGGTTTGGGCAGTGGGGAGACGGTCTCCCACTGGTTGGTGACGGTGTCGTATCTGGAAGAGAGAGAGAGAGAGAGAGAGAGAGATGAGACCAGACGAACGTCGAGGATAAGTGCAGTATGTGAAACGTAGGCTTGAAATGACCCTACCTCCTTTTAAAATAGTTCATGGGATAAATAAATATATACGTTCATAAGGGTTAGTGTAAAAAATACATCTTCCAATTCAAGTCATCCTTATTCCTAATGTTGTTAGACAACCTCCTATTGGTATATTCTGTCATTTAAACCTTGTAGAGCAATGCGAGATGGAGATGATTCAAATCACTGTCCAACCCAGATATTACAGTCTCAGCCCATTCATTCATTCATTCATTCATTCATTCATTCATTCATTCAGTAGTGAGTGAGACGATGCATGGCAGTTTGGTTTGATGTGGGTCAGCACAGGTGACAGTTGTGTTAGTTCAGGGGTTCCCAAACTGTGATGCGTGCACCCCTTGTGGTGCTCGAACGCCCTCTAGGGGATGCATGACATGAAAAGGGTAATGGAGGTTTTATAGTGTTTATATTTAGCACAAACGGCAAAATCCGGTAGCACACTGTTGTAAGGAGATGTATAGAGCAGCTGTGTGAGTATACAGTAGCTGCATGTCAAAGTGCAGTGACATTGTGATTATTGTACCATAATCATTAAAATATGTATAATCTTCGGCCAAATTCAACGAGTGTTGGGGGGTGCGTCAGCGACAACATACCTCAAACCCTAACCTAACCATAACCACAAGCATGGGAGCAGCGCATGTTGGAGCGCTAGTCTGACCGTTGTTCCCGCATGTCGGACTAATGCTCCGTCGGAATTACCATCGGATCCCGCGTCAGCTAGGTCAGGAGGTAACAGGGGGTGCACGGCCAAAAAGGTTTGGGGTCCGCTGTGTTAGTTTAAATGTTTTTTTTTGTGGCTTTCGCCTTTATTTTATGGAGGGACAGACAGTAGGCTGACAGGAAATGGGGAGAGAGATGGGGGGAAGACATGCAGTAAAGGCCGTCGGGATCGGGAGTCGAACCCGCGGCACACTGCCAGACTGGATTACCAGCCAAGGTGCCTGGACCACTGAGCCATGGCCCAGGCCTCCGCTGTGTTAGTTGATGTTCTGGCCACAGAGTTGGCTGGATTCCCTTTGTGTTCATGTTGCACTGCAGAGGCGCTGTTTTGTTTTTATTTTGTTGTTGTTGTTGAGGGAAGATGCCGCTTTTCTGCGTTGCTGCTGACTACCGCTGATATTTTGTTAAGAATGTGGTGGGCCACTATTCGGTTTATTTGTGTATTGTGTATTGGTGAATTTTTGGTGCATCTCTCCCTGTTGTTGGCCAGGGGGAGATATTAAGCACGATTTAGCCTAATATAATGCCTCCTTGTTACTGCACTTACTGCGTTGGTCATTCAAAGTGTCATTTAAACTTAACATTGATCTCATTTCATCATAATTAAAAGTTTCATAGTATTTTTTATTTAACAGTTCATTGAATATTTTTGTAGAATACAACTAAAGAAAACAAAGAGAACAAACAGATTAAGCTAATTAATGTCAGTTAAAAATCTCATCTGATCTACTATAGGTCATGGTTTTTATTTTTGAGCGGTGCCTCCGCTCCATTACGGAGCTATACTGTTCGTCTGTATATCCGTATGTCTGTATGTCTGAGTACAGAAAGCTGCAACACTTAAAGTGGCCAGTAGAGTATAGCACAGAGTAAAGTGGCACAGAGTACACTACAGTACAAGCCCTGGGCCGTTCCTGGGGCTCTGGATGTTCCGGGGACCCTCAGGTACCCCCACTTGGTAACTACAATACAGTACAGAGCACAGTAGAGTAAAGTAACTATAACAGCAAATGTATAGTTTTTAAATTTTTGGGGGAGATTCAGATTCCCTTCATCTACTCCTGGAGTGCTTCACGTGTAGAAGTGGACAGTGCTTCCCTTCTGCTTCCTCAGATTAATAGATTCCCACTTCATAGTGGGTGGTTGGCCAGCTGGTTGATCCTGGGTGCAACGTGAGTGCAACGTGATTCCCCTCCTTCAAGGATTGTGTTATAGGACAAACACCAAACACTGTCAAAATTCAGATCAAAAGGGCCGAGCAGGAACAAAAACAAACACTTTGGGAACTGAGGGTTTTTCTATTATTACTTTTCACTGCAGTTGTTGATTTTTTTCTGTCCATATTCTGTTTATGTCCATATGTTGCGTGGTCACACAAATTCAATTAATTGTTATCTCCGTCAGTATTGATATGCAATACTGACCTACTGTAGCACCTTCTGATACTGGTCCAGCTAACGATATACCATTATTGACTATTTCTGCCTGCACACTCTATTACTAGTTGGTACTTCGTAACTAGGGTTACATATGTCGTTGGTCCTTGAGGGCATCCATGTTTCCGTTAAACTACATTTTATGGATTTATTTATGGATTGAATGACAGATATCGCAAAATACCAAAATTAAATGGCGGATATTGGATGGGGACATGTGAAACAAGATGAGTAGTGTCATTTCTCCCTTACGCCAGATTTATTAGTGCAGTGAGGTAATGTTTGGAGCCACCATGCTCTTTATCAGACATGAATATGATGGAGAGTACCTGCTGTCACATTTGTCATCTTGCATAGAATGATTGACGCGACACTCCCGTCTAGACACAGGAGGGTAAAGATGAGAACAATCGTGAGGGGAATCTAGATTCTTCATACATTTCCAGATCAATCAAAGTTAATGGAATGTGTTAAAGTTAAACCATTTATAGTGATCTGTGAATTTCCGTGACAGGACAAGACAGTAGGAAACAGTCTGTCGTCTTGAAGAAGACATTTACTAGTAGCGTTAACCACGTCCAACCTGGACCTTCCTATTTTGGGACAGCACAATATGATAAAAAAAACAAAAAAAAAACAGAAATAAATGAATTAATGGAATGTAAAAAAACAAAAAAAATCAAAATCTTGAATAAAAACAAAACAAAACAAAAACTATTATCTGATCTACAAGCCCACAACACGTCTCAATGTGTGCATTGTGAGCTTGTACGTGGATTCGCGATTTTGCCTTTTTTTTGCGTCACACTGTCGTACGACGAAGTATAAAGTGGGTAAAAAATATTTTCCAACGCAAGAGAATCAAATAAAACAGGTGCAGAGCACACTGCAAAGAACTGAAAGGAGAATGTGAGGTTCCACACTCGAATATATAGGAAGTCATCATTACTGTACAATATATTCATTATTCATTCATAATTTCATATTAACACACTTCATCTCCAAGTACCCTGCAACAATAACCAACCTAAATCACAACACATTTACCTTATGAGGAGATAATATCACTAAAGTGGTCAGGAGGTGCACGCACATCCCAGGCTAATTCAACGGGTTCTCGAACAAAAAGAACAGACTGCAAAAGAAAGAATAAGTCTGCACACCGTTTTGAAAGCTCCCCAAAAACTTTATTTACCAAGGCGGGGAAAAACACACAAAGTTTCGGCCTTTGTGGCCTTCGTCAGGTATATGCCTTATACCTATAAGGCCACAGAGGCCGAAACGTTGTGTGTTTTTAAGACTTATTCTTTCTTTTGCAGAGATAATATCGCATACAGTAAGGCTGTAGCAAATGCTACTGCAGGCCCATACATTATTATGACACATTATTGTAATGTGTATACTGATGAAGGCTGGATAGCCGAAACGTTTGTCTCCTGTCCAAAATGCAAGAATAAATTACTGAAATACAGTCTTGGTATGTTATTTACATTATTGTAATGTACACACAGGCATAAATGCATACATATATGCCAAAATGAGCACAAATGCACAGAGAGAGAGAGAGCACTTTTTATGCAAGGAAAAACTACTGTAAAATTGGCAAGTTCCCACTGCAAGATATTGACTTTCCTCCACTCATTCTGGCTTTGGGGCTGACGGATATAATTAGCGGAATGCCTGCACCACCAGGGAAGATGAAAAAGGCCAACACATACGTACAATGACAGCAATTAAACCAATTACACAATGCAACATATGTCTGGAGCTACAAGGCTTTACTCTGCAGTTTGGGCTGAGCGTCCGCCCTGAGCTTTGGACATTTCTCTTTGAAAGCAAAGGGAGTGTCGTTGCCAGAGACATAAAGCTGGGGGGTGCCGGACAAATTAACTCAACCGAACAAAGCATGGGTTATGTGTGTGTATGTGAACGACTTTGCATTTACGTGCGTTTGTCTGAATGTTGTGAATATACGTGTAACACGTGACTGCATGTATTCCTGTATACAGTATGTATGTGAGCAAACAAAGAGCTTGTGCGTGTGTGCGTGCGTGCGTGTGTGTGTGTGTGTGTGTGTTTTCATCCCATGGTTCCATTAGCTTTGTGTGTTAGTGAGTGTAATCCTGTGTCCACGGGCAGCTGATCAAAGCGGCTGATCAACAGCCCTTCCAATTGCGGCAGGCCTCATTAGAACAACGACAAGCGGATCCCAGATCAGCAATTAAACACTCACGTCCATTCAGGGTGCCACAAGCCTGCTAAATAGAGGCGGTTCCTTGATCTGCCACTAAAAGGCCCTTTGAATTAACATCTCACAGCTGAAAACTAGGACATCTGGTCATAAACCGCCGGTGTCTCTCCCCCTCCCCCTCCCTCCCTCCCCCCCTTCACCGTCGCAGTGTCATCGGCATACAGACAGAATAAACAACACAGCCTCTGGAGGGTAGGAGCGGCACAGCCAGGCTAGTCTGGAGCCGAGTCTATAACGACATGGCAGTGGAGAGGGCTGACTCTGTAGAGCAGTGGTTTTCAACCCTTTTCACGTCAAGTTCCATTCTGCATTAGAGCCGCGGACCACCATTTTATGACATTTAGCCTCTGGGACCCAAAACGTAGAATATATTTTAATATATTTTGCATTTGACGGATAGGATTTTGTCCACAATTCCATGCTGTGTTGATGCTGGTAGCGTTAGGAGAGGTAACAGCCATTGATCAAAATAACAATTATTCTACATTCTTCAATTGTGTAGAAAGTTGTATTCATTTTCAAGAGTTAAAGATGTATAAGGCTTAATTTGGTTACCAACTCTCCATAATTTAGCTGGGGACCACCTGGAACCCCCTCAAGAACCACTGGTGGTCCCCGGACCACTGGTTGAGAACCACTGCTGTAGAGACACTGTAGGAAAGGTGGCCGTAAACGATCAGATAATGAACACGGTTTCAACGAGAACAAAGGCACACACTCACAAATGCAACACACATCTGCACGTAGATAAGAGACACCCACACGCACACAAATGGCCACAAAGACACAGATACGCTCACTGCAACACATGCACGCGACAGCACACAAAGACACGCACTCGTCACTGCGCCAGGTTGTAAGTAAGCACGGCACAGAGGTTGGAGGAGCGACAGAAGCCTCTTGTTCTCTGGCAGGTGTAATTAACTCCCCTTACATTGGCTCCACCGAGGCATCAAGGCCACCCGTAGTCTCTCATTCAGGTAGGACGCAATGAGAAACAACACTTCTTCCTCAGGAGCCGAGCTGTATTTAACATCCCATCTTCATTATAGAAGGCGCGTTGATATACAACGGTAAATATGTGTACGGTTAGTCTGCGTTCATTCCCTCCGACTTTGCGCACGTTTTCTGAAAGCTTACTAATCTAAGAAAATATATATCCACAGAGGGGCAATAGTGCAAAGTATGTGAGCGATACTACTTATATATATACGTTCAGAACAGGAGAATAAGCGCCAGGAGGACCAGAGGTTGTTGCATTTTCCCGTCAGCCAATGTATCTATTGTTGTCGGAGGAGCCGATTGTTTTTCCCATCTCCGTCTTTCAGCAGCAAGAGCTCCATTGACTGGGCTGCCCAACAGACGCTAGGCTTCTGTTAGGGGACACGTTCTAGCATGCATGCGCGTGCACCGTACCGTGCCGTACCTGCGAGTGAGCGTGAAAAGATTATTGGTACCATGCCTTGGTACTGCGTTCTACGAGCATGACGCCACTGCACTCAGGTGACCACTGGAGCAGTGAGAGTAGAGTAGAGTAGCGTAGAAGAGAAGAGAGGACGACAATTCATCAGATGCTCTTAATCCAGAGCGATTTACAGTAAGCAAGAACAACACATACATACAAAAAAATACATACAAAATTCTAATCAAGAATCATAAGGAAGCTAAGAGTAGAATTTCTGCAGACTGAAGCTACTGTATTAGTATACACTATAGAGTACTATGTCTACATAAAATGCTATCAAAATTACATAAATTGAGACTTTGCATATGCTTGAAGGTCATTGAGGCTAGGACAAGTGCTATGGCAAGTGATATGGGCTGAGAGGAGAGTGATAGATTTACGTACATAAAATCCCTCTCAATCAATTTGCACATGCAATCTGTTTGAAATTAAAATCCGATTTACTAAGGCAGCAGCTAATTGGGGGGGGGGGGGGGGGTCTACCAATGGGACCATCTTCAAGTCACATTTTAAAATGCAATGATGCTGAAAGCTTTATTAGGGCAACAGAATACAAGGTGAGAGAGCTTAGGGCAACAGAATACAAGGTGAGAGAGCTTAGGGCAACAGAATACAAGGTGAGAGAGCTTAGGGCAACAGAATACAAGGTGAGAGAAAGCTTAGGGCAACAGAATACAAGGTGAGAGAAAGCTTAGGGCAACAGAATACAAGGTGAGAGAAAGCTTAGGGCAACAGAATACAAGGTGAGAGAAAGCTTTAGGGCAACAGAATACAAGGTGAGAGAAAGCTTAGGGCAACAGAATACAAGGTGAGAGAAAGCTTAGGGCAACAGAATACAAGGTGAGAGAGCTTAGGGCAACAGAATACAAGGTGAGAGAAAGCTTAGGGCAACAGAATACAAGGTGAGAGAAAGCTTAGGGCAACAGAATACAAGGTGAGAGAAAGACAAAAGGAGGAAGGATAAAGGCGAGAAAGGGAGGAGGGAAACACAGTGGGAGAGGGAGGTAGGAGAGAAGCCACGCACAACACAGAGAGAAACAATACAACAGAAATAGAGGGTGGGCGGACACAGAACTAGACCGAGGCAGACAAAGGCAGGCAGAGGTTTTTCAATATCACAGCAGCTACTGTACACTGTTGCTTTGGACTGACATATGTGGATTGACATGTTAGAGCGGTTTTATTTCCACTAACGCGACGCACTGCACCGGTAGCTATACTGTATGAGCTATGTTTACTTTGTACCCATGAAGACAAATCGCCTCACAAAGTCATGTACTGTATGGCTGACAACATTCAAAACACTGTGTGGTGCCGCTTTGAACTGCAAACTAGAAACCTGGGACACACAAAGATATAGAGGGAGACAAAGAGAGAGGGAAGACAGAAAGAGAGAGAGAGACATGGTAAGAAGGAAAAGAAGGGAAAGGATAAGATCAGAGAGAGAGAGAGAGAGAGAGAGAGAGAGAGAGAGAGAGAGAGAGAGAGAGAGAGAGAGAGAGAGAGAGAGAGAGAGGGAAGACAGAAAGAGAGAGAGAGAGACATGGTAAGAAGGAAAAGGATAAGATCAAATTGAGAGAGAGAGAGAGAGAGAGAGAGAGAGAGAGAGAGAGAGAGAGAGAGAGAAAGTAAAACATTTTGAGAATTAATGTAGTCCTCACATTGCATGTGGATAAATCTCAGCTAACCATGCGGCTATTATGGCTATAATTCTGCTATATTGATTAAATCTTAACAAATCTTTACTTATGTGGCACACAATATTTTCAAATGGGGATTTGTGGTCACATAAATATTATTTTGGGGGTTTCATGGGACATGAAAATGTTTGAGAACCACTGGTGCAACACACAGCGAGACAATAAAGACGGTGATAATCCAATAGCATATAAATTAAGGAATGAGTCACCCAGTGTTGGGAATCTGTCACTGTGTGACAGAGAGTCAATACGGTGGTGGGGAAAATAGCTTTTCTTCCACCATGCTATACAAGTGTCGCAATGTAAATGTAGTTGTCAGTCTGAGTAGAGCCGTTTCAGGACTCCACTATGGGCCCTATACTTGAGCATACCAATTCCTTCAGCTTTGAACTGACCTCAGGGGTCAGTTTATACTGTGTGTGTGTGTGTGTGTGTGTGTGTGTGTGTGTGTGTGTGTGTGTGTGTGTGTGTGTGTATATATATATATATATAGCACGTACATTCCAGAGCTAGACAGTCTGTTTCTCTATGTCACAGACTCTCTCCATGTCTCTCTCTCGCCACACTCTCTCCATTCTGATTTCTCCTTCTTTTCCTCTCTTCACCGTTTACCTATACCACCCCCCCCCCCCCACACACACACACACACACACACACACATGCAGTGATGCAATCTAATCACGCAGAAAAAGCCTTAGGCAACCTAGCCAATTCACTGATATGGTTACCTGCAGGGGAGTGGGGGTAGATGAGCCCATCTCTCTCTCCCTCTCCCTCTCAAGGTAAACTGTAAAAGGTGGACTGCCAGTCTCTGAGATACTGACACGCATCCCATTTCCCATGAGGTAGTGCAAACCACACACACACACACAATACACACACACACACACACACACACACACACACACACACACACACACACACACACACACACACACACACACACACACACACACACACACACACACACACACACACACACACACACACATATATATGTTTATTTAATGATATAGGCGGGTAACAAATTAAAAGAAAAAACAACTTCCGGTTATGGCGGACAGCTGAACAGTCGCATTTCCGAAACGCTCTGACCAATTTACTTAAACTACCCGTTTATATATACCAACAACAAACGTAACAAAATAGTACACAGTACTGTAAGAAGTGAAGATGAGCCACCCAAATAAGAAAACATTATCAACCAGAAAAAAGAACAACCCAACTCCTCTGCCTGAGACCGGGCCCAGTGAAACCGGGGAATACGCTGACATTTTTAGCAGGCCTGCTAACACTAGCAATGAAGCTGCTATGCATCAACAACAGAACAAAGACAGCGAGATTCTAGCCGCAATTAATTCATTGAAGACAGAAGTCAGTACCAGACATGATGAGGTGCTAAAAGCGATACAAGGCGTTAAAAAAGATCTTAGCGCGTACGCTGGGAGACTGGATGAAGCCGAAACCCGCATTAGCACAGCAGAAGATACCATTACAACGTTGACAAACAGATTGGACAGGACGCAGAAGCTAGTCTCCACACTCACCTCCAAATGTGAGTCATATGAATCTCAAAGCAGGCGAAACAACATGATTGTAGTAGGACTACCAGAAATTGAAACTGAAGGAAAAGACGTGGAGATGTTCCTGGAAAAATGGATTCCAGACGTGATTGGAGATACAGAACCCCTTCCATCTGGGTCTGTATAACGAGGACATCGCCTTGGAAAACCGAGAGGTACAGCTGCTACTAGACCCAGACCACTCATTTTGAAGTTTCTAAACTACAGAGATAAAACGAGAGTGATGAAGAAGGCCCGGGCTAAAGGGAAGCTGACGCACGGAACCCAACATATAATGTTCTTCAATGATTTCCCGCAGTCTGTGCTTGAAAGAAGAAAACAATATGATGACATAAAAGCAGCTCTCCGTCGCCACGGGATAGACGACTTCGGAATAATACATCCTAGCAGATTCCGTGTGAACCACGGTGGACGACGTCATTTCTTTGAGACTCCAGCTGAGGTGGGAACCTTCCTATATAACTTAAAGAATGTGGATGTGGGTCATCGGCAGCGGACAGCAGATCAGGAGGAGGAGGGGGACCAGCAGAGGGCAGCAGAACCACACGGGGAGGGGGACCAGGAAGAGGAGGAGGACGAGTGAATGGGTGGATTACTTTTGAATACTCACGCACCATTGTTTTCTTTGTTTGTTTTGTTATTATAATCATCTATGAAGAGACTTTTTTTTCTCTCTCACTTCGACCTGAGAACTAAACTGTTGCTGAACTACAGATCCTTGGAGGACATTCCCCCCCCCCCCTTTATTTTTTATTTTTTATTATAACTTTTTGCTCTACACAAGACAACATGGATATATTGTTAACTATCTGGAGCTGGGATACACTCCATCAGTGGATATGGACATTCCCTCAGAGTGAGTTGAAAGTTTGACAACATTCCAGAAAGGTAACGTTACGTTAGGTTACATATGTAACTATGGTACTTTAGAAAAAATGACTCACTCTCACAGATATTGACTAAACATACAGAGTTCTTCATTTGTTTCCGTTATTGTTTCTAAAGGTAATTATTGGGACAAGGGGAATTTAATTTAATTTACTTTATATGTAAAATAGCTGAGGATTGGGTTAAACGTTTTTATTTTATTTTATTGAACCATATATTTGGGTGTGAATCATTATCTTGCCTTGTTTTTCAAATCCTCATTTGACACTCAGGTTCTAGATTCTCTACCTTTTATTTTGATTTATTTAGAAAATAATAATTCATAAACAGTGTTCTACAGGTCGTAGCAATTTATTTAGCTCATGGGACTAGTAAACTTTGGTGCTGAAACATGTTACAGTTCTTGATATGTCAAATAGTGGATTTGACAGAGTCAATTGGTTGTTGATAATACTTTTATTGATTGATTTTACTTTTATATCGGGTTAAAGGGAAAAAAACATTTTTCTACGGTTAGAGCAGGATTGTGTGTATTGTGGTTAGGTATTGTTCGTAACTGCTCCTCCTTGAAGGATCGGTTATTCATAACATAGGAAGTTCAGATGAGTGTTAAGTCGGACTGTAAAAAGATTAGGCAGTCGAGTGGAGTTTTCTTTCTTTTTTGTTGTTGTTGTGTTTATGTGAATATGTGTCTTTTTTGTTTTTCTTCCCATTCTAATTCATTATATGTATACAACAGAAAGGTCTTTCATCTCAAACTGTCAGATAATGTAGCAGTGCTACAAGGTCCCTTTTATACACAATATCTGTCAAATGATTGATGGCTTACAATAACTTTAAAATAACTAGCTGGAATGTGAGAGGGCTAGGGAGATTAACTAAGATGAAACAGGTTATGACCAGGATAAAACAAATGCAATCTAAGTTGGTGTTACTGCAAGAAACCCATTTGACACAGAGTGAAGAGTTAAAACTGAGGAGGAGATGGCAGGGGCAAGTTATAACAGCAAATTATACATCACAGGCGAGAGGAGTGGCAATTCTTATCCATAAATCCATCCCCTTCCAGATTAATAACATTTCTAAGGATACAGGAGGAAGATATATAATACTACAGGGAACATTATTGGGTGAGCACTTAAATGTGGTCAATGTATATGGGCCAAATAATGATGACCCACGTTTCTTTAATAACCTATTTTTGATACTATCTACATTAAGAGGTAATATTTTAATGGGAGGTGATTTGAATGTGGCGCCATGCCCTGCTATTGACAGATCGACGGGGAGGGATATTTCACATGCACAGGCAAGAAAAGTGATATCACATTTTATGTCGGACTTGGGCCTGTGTGATATTTGGAGGGATTTACACCCAGGCAAGAAGGAGTTTTCCTGTTTTTCTGCCACTTATCGCACTCACTCCCGCATTGATCTATTTTTGATTTCAAAGGGTCTTGTGTCAAATGTTATGGGTTGTTGGTATAATTGCATTGTGATTTCTGACCATGCACCACTGACTATTGACTATGCACCAACAAAAACATTTAAAGGGCCCCCAAGATGGCGATTTGATACAAAATGGCTACATTATCCTGAGTTCTTACAATATTTGGAGGGGCATATAGATATATTTTTTGAAATAAATACTACACAGACATCCCCTTCTGTTAGATGGGAAGCATTCAAAGCCTACATACGGGGACAGATTATCAGTTATACAAGCTCCAAATCAAATAAATTCAAGCGACAGATGTTAGAATTGGAAAAAGAAATTGGACAACTTGAAAGGGAATTATTTTCAAATGACACCCCTGAACTACAGCAAAAGGTAGCTGTAAAAAGAGCCCAATACAATGAATTATCTTCAAATAAAGCCCTTTCTGATTTGACTAGGCTTAGACAATCATTTTATGATCAGGGTGAAAAAGCAGGGAAATTATTAGCATGGCGCATCAAAGCTCTACAAAATGAGAGGGCCATAACTGAAATAACGAACTCGTCAGGAGTCTTGACAACAGACCCTAAAGAAATAAATGACACGTTTAAAGCCTATTATGAAAAATTATATACTTCTGAGCCTCCCTCAAACCCAGAGTTACAAACTACATTCTTGAATGATCTGGAGATTCCTAAAGTATCTGCTGAAGCGAAAAATGTGCTTAATAGACCAATACAGCTTGAAGAGATATTTGAGGCGATATGTGTGATGAATAGTGGAAAGGCACCGGGTCCCGATGGAATTCCTATTGACTTATATAAAACATTTAAAGAAAAATTGCTACCTCCGTTCCTAGAAATGATAAACGAGGCCTTTGAAAATGGTCTTCCACCTACATTACAAAGTGCCCTGATAACAGTTATCTTAAAACCAGGAAAATGTCCCTCCAAATGTGAGAGCTATCGACCAATATCACTACTTAACTCTGACACCAAGCTATTGGCAAAGACATTAGCATTGAGATTGGATAATTATTTGCCATCATTGATACATCTTGATCAAAATGGTTTTGTCAAGGGGAGACAAGGCTTCCATAACATTAGGAGAGCTATTAATGTCATTCATGAAGGGAGGGACAATTCAGATGCGGCCATTTTGTCTCTGGACGCGGAAAAAGCTTTCGATAGGGTGGAATGGCCGTATCTCTTTGAAGTATTGGCTCGTTTTGGACTAGGAGAGAGGTTCTGCAAGTGGATCAAAGTGCTTTATGATAACCCAAGGGCAGAAGTAATGACCAATGGTATAATATCTGTTCCTTTTACGTTGTCTAGATCTACAAGACAGGGTTGCCCCCTGTCTCCATTACTGTTCACACTCGCTGTCGAAATGCTCGCCATAGCGGTCAGAGCTCGCCCGACAATCACTGGTATCACAATAGGTGGTGTTGAGAATCGTCTTGCTCTTTATGCGGACGATATATTGCTGTTTGTGAGAAATCTATCTCAGTCCCTGCCGTCCCTCCTGGAACTAATCAGGTGTTTTGGTGAATTTTCAGGCTACAAGGTGAATGACACCAAATCCAATATTCTTTTCCTAAAAGAATCTGAAAGACTTAATCCACCAGTTAACACGGTTTTTCAAAACGCACCACAAGGATTTACTTATTTGGGAATAAAGATAACGCCTAAGGTAGGAGAGTTGATTCAATCAAACTATGACCCTATCATAACCTCAGTTACAGAATCAATTAACAGATGGACACTATTTCCCTTATCATTGATTGGCCGCATTAACATAATTAAAATGAATATTTTACCCAAGTTCTTGTATTTATTCCAGTCACTACCCCTACAACCACCTCCCTCGTTTTTTGCTAATATGAAAAAAGTCTTTACTAACTTTATTTGGAAAGAAAAGAAATCCAGATTACGATTGTCACTACTCTTCTTGCCATATGAGAGAGGGGGGTTAAAACTTCCCAATCTCTACTGGTATTATATGGCAGCTCAGATAAGAGCAGCAATGTTCTGGTTTACTGATAGAACATGCATATCTTGGGTGCAAATAGAGCGTAACACAACATCTTCCCTGCCTTTGAACCTTTATTTATACTCTGACTCCCTTAAAAAATTACAAAAAAAGACAAAGAACCCCTTTGTTAAGAACACGATTGAAGTCTGGTTTAAAGCACAAAAGTACCTTGGTTCAGATACTAAACTTTCACGTTTTTCTCCTTTGTGGGGTAACCAGAACTTTAAACCTGGGAGTCAGGATGGGGGATTTAAATCATGGGCAGACAAGGGGATTGCCAAGATCTCTGATCTGTATGAAAAGGATGTACTGATGTCTTTTGAAGGACTTCGCAGAAAATATGATATTCCATCAAATCATTTTTTTAAGTACCTACAGATAAGAAGTTTTATTTCAAGTACCCAAGATAACTCAATCCAGCTGCCATCTCTATCAGTCTTAGAAAAGATTATTGTAAGTTATTCTAATGGTCGTGGTCAAGTATCTCTGGTTTATGATATGTTTGTGAGGTTGTCTGGGGAATCCTCTGAGGGTAGAAGATTGGCCTGGTGTAACGATCTAAATGTAGAAATAAGTGTTGAACATTGGGAGAGGGCTTGCTACAAAGCCCAAACACAGACGATCAATACCAGATACAAGTTACTACAATACAAATGGTTGATGCGAACGTATATTACTCCTTCTCTACTCAATCGTTTTGATCCTAATATACCAGACCAATGTGTAAAGTGCAACGTGGAGAAGGGTACATTATTTCACTGTTTATGGCAATGCCCAGAGATCATGAAGTTTTGGAAAGAAGTACTTGGTATATTATCTCAGATAATCTCAGAGGATATTCCTATTTGTCCACAACTGTGTATCTTGGGTATATTTCCTAATAATTTAAGAATTAATAGTAAAAAGAAGAGTATGATTACTTATTCTCTTCTACAGGCTAAACATACAATTGCACTCTTTTGGAAAAACCCAGACAAACCAGACATCAAGCAATGGTACAAAGAATTGTCAAATTGTCTTGCACTAGAAAAATTGACTTTAGCCATTAAAGGGAAATCTGATGACTTTCAAGAAATATGGGGACAGTTCATGCATTTTATGAACAGCAATCCATTAGGACCGGTATTAGATAATCCACAGTAATGTGGGGAGGAAAATGGGGACCATATCTGTTTTTATTTGTTTTTGTTTTTTATTGTTGAGTTGTTTGTTATGATTGTATTTTTTATTTATTTGTTGTCATTGTATTTGTATTGTATTGTATTGTATTGTTGTATTGTATTGTTTTTGTATTGTAACTGTTATGTTTGTTTTTTCTGGACATTTTATTTAACAAAAGAGCTATAACTGTAATGTTTTTTATAAATGAAAAAGAATGTCAATAAATATATTGTTTAAAAAAAAAAAAAAAGAAAAAAAAAATAACTCTACTGGAGAGATTCTATTAAAAGATATTCTCTTCTTTTGGTGTTTTGACGACTTGGAATGTAGTAATGTCTAACACATCGGTCCAAAATCTCCCATATGCGTTCAGTTGGGTAATCTGGTGACTGCAAAGGCTACATCACATGATATGATTCATCATTTTCAAACTCATCAAACAATCCAGTGATCTCTCGTGCACTGTGAAGGTGTGCACTGTGCACACTGTCGTCCCGGAAGAGACCACTCCCATCCTATGATGTTTCATCATAGAACAGTGGTTCCCAAAGTGGGGTCCGGGGACCCCCAGGGGTCCTTGATGGAGTTTCAGCTAAATTATAGTTTGGAACCAAATTAACCCTTATGGGTCTGTACACTCTCAGAGTTAAATTAACATTGATTTTACAATATAAATTGGGGGTCCCAGAGATAGAAATGGCATTAAATGGGGGTCCGTAGACTAATGCATGTCAAACTGGGGAAATTAAAAATCTTCTCTTACGGGAGTCCCTGGCATATCTTTTCAAATGGGGGGTCCGAGACCACTAAAAATATATTTTTTAATTGAGAAATGTCGACCATCTGAAGAGTATATTAATGTATGCAGTCAATACAGTACTTGGTCTGGGCTACTTTTTAATATATATATATATATATATATATATATATATATATATATATAAATAAACAGTAGCTCTCTTACACAGCCGCAAACAGGCACACACTTGAGTTGCAACATGGAATGCCAGGGTTGTGCTACTTAATAATCTGGCACGCCATGCTGCAATGAATATGTGTGAGGGGAAGACAGACAGAGAGAGTGAGTGTGTGTGTGTGTGTGTGTGTGTGTGTGTGTGTGTGTGTGTGTGTGTGTGTGTGTGTGTGTGTGTGTGTGTCAAACAGACAGAGAGATCGAGGTAAATGGAGGACATTGATAAAGTGGAGTGTTCCCATAGTTACCTGATTAGAGAGTATCTGAGTAAGTGTGCGCATGTGTGCGAGAGAGAGAGAGAGAGGAAAAGCCTGAGGAAAACATGGCCACACACAATACCACCTCTTGCCTTGGGGCCATTCAAAGTAAAATCACTTTCAAGAATAAGTGAACATTTGCTTCCATTAACATGTCTCATTATGTCAGCCAAGGAAATTAAATAACCTACAAAAAATTTAAATATTGCAATAAACTTACATGCTTAAAAATATCCAATGCAGACTAATCGCCCGTTTTAAAGTACGTTGGAGTACGCAGACAACTTACATTACAGGGGCGGCGGTGGATCAGGGGGTAGAGTGGCCGGATGGTAACCGCAAGGTTCCCAGTTCGATCCTGGGCTCCCCCAGAGTTAGTGTCGAAGTGTCCTTGAGCAAGACACTGAACCCCTAATTGCTCCTGATGTGCTGGTTGGTGCCTTGCATGGTTTCCGCTGCCATCGGTGTATGAATGTGTGTGTGAATGGGTGAATGTAATGCACAATCTATGTAAAGCGCCTTGGATAAAGGTGCTATATAAATGCACCATTTACCATTTACCATGCAGTCAGAAACCATTTCAAAAGGTATTGCTGAGAGTTGGGTGTAAATTACGTCCATTCCAGCATACCGACATGTGCATTACTTGTGTGAGATTTGTGTGTCACAGCACAGAATGACAGCGTATCGAGTCTACACAGAGGCAGCTGCGCGGTGACATGGGGGTTGTTCATTCCAAGTCATTCGACTGTGACTTCCTGTTTCAGGTGGCTTGTTGACAGTCTCGCCCCCCGATTGGTCAACTCTAAATGTCCTAATGCTCAAGGTCAAGTCTGCCGTGTGACCCGCCAGTGCATGATGGACAGATCACAAATGGAGTGAGGTGCAGATTGTTAAGTAGAGGTGGCGGAGGTGGCGGAGAGGAGAACACATATTAACCCAATCCAAGCCACCCATGAGATATCTTGAGGAAAGCTATTATTACCATCTGGGCCATCCACGAGTTACACAAGATTTGATTAAAAAATATTAAAAAATATTATTGGTACCTTTTCTTCGCTTCTGTTGCTAGCCTCCACAGGCCTCCCATTGTAGAGACAGCCTACATGATAATCTGCCGCACATTTCACTGGCACTCGCCTCACAATCCCGCCTATGGTAATGGCGTGGAATCGGTTAACCACATGAACCCCAGTGTCTCTATTCTGAGTACAACATTCTGTGCAACGCATCAGATTTGATGAAAAGGAGAAAAGGAGCAGATCTACAGGAATATACCGTAGATTCCTGCAGCACCTGCAGGTAAACAAGTTCACTTATTTAAGCGGTTCAAAGATAAAGAGTCGTGATACAGTTTGTTTTTGTGTATTATTTGCTTGGGAGAGTAGAGAGAATGAAAGAGATCGAGGCCACATATACAGCATTAGAGATAAGCGAGCGAGCAAGTGAAAGATAGAGAGGAGCGAGAGAGAGAGAGGGCAAAATGAAAGTGCGTGAACCTTTGTTCTGTCTGTGTATCAGAGCATGTCATGAGTCTTGTGCCCACACTGCCACTCACTCATCTTCACTTTCTCACACACACACACACACACACACACACACACACACACACACACACACACACACACACACACACACACACACACACACACACACACACACACACACACACACACACACACACACACACACACACACACACACACACACACACACAAACAAAAACGTAGGGACCATAAGTGCAAGAGTGCAGTGACAATTCACCACCCACGTTCCTCTCTGCCTTTAGAGTTCTACATCTTGAGAAAACTTTTGTATTCACACAGCCTCCTCCTGTCACCAAGTATCACTGCTCATTGGTTGCTAAGACACACATCCAACCTTGGCCAAAACTAGGTATACAATACATACGTTATGAACACAGAAGCACACATGAATACACGTACAGCGCGCGCACACGCACACGCGCACACACACACACACACACACACACACACACACACACACACACACACACACACACACACACACACACACACACACACACACACACACACACACACACACACACACACACACACACACACACACACACACACACACACACACACACACACACACACACACACACACACACACACAGCTTTACAGACAGAATCGGGTAAATACATGTTGTCCATTAGCTTACTTCATGGTTGTAAAGGGACTAATTTAAGCTCATTTAGAGTGCCTGTGTGTGACTCACCCTGTATGTTTGTGGCCGTTGACGGCTCATAATGTCTACATCATCTCACTCTGGGAAGCTAATTGGTCCATCACTGTCTTCCACAGAATTCTACTGAGCCTCACCTTGGAGCCACGAGGGCCCTGCCGTCGCTAAGAAACATTCATTAGCATAGATGTAATTGCATTCGACGGCATGACGCATCATTCACGCAAGTGGAGGTCTGCTGGGGTGGGGGACGGGTTAGTTATAAAAATGGCATGGTTCACACTCAATTACACATGATGCAGAGGTCCTTTGTTGTCATTTGTTGACGTAAACAACACCAGGCTCTGACAAACGTGACCCTCTTCCCTCGAGACAAACAATGTTCGCCAGGATTAATTAATCTATTTATCGCGCATCGCCATGGTTTTTCCGCTTGCAACCCTTTATTTTGAAGAGCCAAATATCCGTAACCGGGTGTTACGATATATGCTGTGTGTGGTGTCCCGACCGGTTGTTCTCTCGCTCGGTGCAGAACAAACCCGACCGCGAGTATCACAGCGCCTGCTGTCGGCCGTTGAAAAACCTTGTCTTCACCAGAAACGACATTCATTGCGCCGATTTGGAGATACAGGCCATTGAAAGCAGCACATAGAGTGCAAGTGGACGCGCGCGCATCTTCAAAATGGCCACTGTCCCACTTACACTGTGACGCTAAAGAGCGGCAGCTAACGATTCGAACCGATCAAAACATGGATTAAAGAATATAAATCCTAGAAAACGTAGGCTACGGTTCTGGCGGGCTGACAGACAAAAGCAATTCTACCCTTACTACGACAGTGTCTTGGCCTGGGCCGGCCTAGCGGTCCGGGCACCTAGGCTGCTGATCGTAAGCCTGACAGTGTGTTGCGGTTTCGACTCCCGATCCCGACGACCTTTGCTTTGCTTTGAATACTGCGTCTCCCCTGTTTTTTTGTTGTATACTTGGCTCCCCTAGGCCAGGTGTATAACACCTGTCACTCCCCATCTCTCTCCCCCCATTTCCTGTCAGCTTACTGTACACTATCAAATAAAAGCAGAAAGAGCCCAAAAACTGAGGGAAAAAAACAGTGTCTCTCTCAACAGTACATCACGGTATCGCAAAACAATGCTATATATATATATAAAAATATATATACGACACAGGTGTGTATAAATACTATTTATTTTTTCCCAGGGCAGAGAGATGAAAGACATGCAAGACACGATAGGAATCTGAAACTCCTCTGTGCAACTGGCTGAGCCAGGCCTTACTATTCAGTATTCTCCCTTACGAGAGAGAGAGAGAGAGAGAGAGAGAGAGAGAGAGAGAGAGAGAGAGAGAAAGAGAGAGAGAGAGAGAGAGCAAAGGCAGACTGTCTGCCTTTGCTCTCTCTCTCTCTCTCTCTCTCTCTCTCTCTCTCTCGACAGACTGCAGGGAAATGACACACAGCAAACAGTCTTAGGCCACTTTCACACCTAAAGTTCGCTTAGAAGGTCCGGATCAAGGACCAAGGACCAAATTGTTGCATTTTGATTTTGGTTCGTTTGGTGTTCACACGGGACTTTGTAAAGCGAACCAAATATGTAAACAAACTAGAATTTCGCCGCCCTTCGGGCGGCTCATCCTAGTTCCGTTGCAGCGCAATGGGAAGAAGGAAATTGCGAGATTTGACAGACTCCACTTCATGTTTCAGCTGTGTTTTTAAACCCAGTATTGTGCCCTTCACATGTATTAACAGATGGGTATTATTATTATTTGTTGTATTTTATTGTCACATCAAAGCAAATTAAATTAATTTAAAATAAGCACACATGAAACTGCTTTTTACTGTTTTGGTTTACTTACAATAAGTTAGTGTTTTTGGAAACCAAAAGATGTTGAGAATGGAGCAGAACATACTGTAGTATGTTTTTGTGGGGACCTTGACTGCATTATAGTAGGCCTACAATATTTTGGATTGCAGTGACCCCACATTGTTTGTTCGGGAACAATATTTGTAGTTACAATGAGGGCTACATGAGCCGAAGGGAGAGAAACACGTCGCCTCTCTCCAGTCCGTGCGTATGTTGCTGCTGGTGGCTGAATAACAACGGATCGCAGCGGTGACTGACATAAACGCACAGTTACAAATCAGAGGCACTTCAATAAGAAAACTCAACTAATAACGCTGGTGTGTGTTAATCTGCCCGATGCTGACGTTAGTATATAATGTTTAGATTGTTTTCCTCTTGTACATGCGTTTGTGGGCACAGTGGCAGGGGGTGAAAAGGCGATTTGTCCCATGGTGTGCACTGCAAAACATGCTGAAATCAAACCCCACACACACACACACACACACACACACAGTCACAAATCCTCCACAGTGTGATTACGTGTCTGCAGTGACACTGATGCGAGGTTACAATGAGTCCGTGGTGTGGTGAGACTGGGAAAGGAATACATCGCGGAAGAGCTTGGCAGCCGACTGCGCGCGTTGTGTCGATGAGATGGGCGCGTTGGGAAATACCGCGGCGAAGCACACTCGCCTATTAGTTTGCATTGCATTTGCACAGTGCGCTCAGTGCGATATTTGCGAACGTGGCCGTTGTGTGTGTGTGGCTGGCTGCGTGGGGATCGCCATGTGAGGGGGCTAGGCAATAAGGGGCCTGTGTTGCATGTGGAGAATTGTGTAGGTGAGTGTGTGTGGTGTAGCCGAAGGGGGTGCTGAGAACATGAGGGGGATGTAGCACAGCAATCGGTGACCCCTACATTAAGCTGTGTTGCTCCCATCATGCAGTGCAAATGCGTGTTGTAGCAACCGTAGCCAATGGGAAAACAGGATGCAGTGTTGCCAGGTCCGCGAATTGTAAGCGAGTTGTAAGTAGCGTGTTGAATGGCATTTTTTCTGGGCTAGTTTTCATAGACCTGGCAACAAATTAGGCGGGGGTGTCGGTGCTTGTGGCGTGTTTGTGTTTATTATTGATATTGATGTTGTTTGTGAGTGTGGACGGGAGGCGGCTTTAGTGGCCGTGCAATGACAGTGTTTACGCGGGTGTTGTTGAATGTGGTCGTGCGGCGCGACATGAGGAGATAGCCGTGGATCGACGCGGAGGGTAAGGCTGTGTCGTGTTAGTGTGTTGTTGCAGTGTGTGTTGCAGCGTGTTGCAGTGTGTCAGTGACGTAGTAGCTGGTGCCTTTTGTTCCTGTGCGTGCGCTTGGGCACATGTTTTCAAATGTATAATAGATGCTGTCCAGGGTCCGAACCGGGGGACGCGCATAAGGACATTTTTGCGTCTATCTGGTACGCGCCATAACCATTCCCCCCAGCTCCCACTATTCTAATTATATGTACAACACCTCTGTTGGATCTGCTGGCAGGCACGATCAGCTGTCACTTAACCCCAGACAATACTGTGGTGAAACAACAAGCCCTCCCTGCAGGGTCTCTCTCTCATCCTCAGGTCAGAAGACGTTTTGCTTGTTATTTTGCTCGTGGCAAACACATCTGACAGACTGCAAATGGTGACATCTGCAGATCTTTTGCTGCCTTGCTTCCCGTATGGAAAATCAGACACTGTGTCTATCCAACAGGCTGGAGCCAAGGTCGGCCAAGACGCGCACACACACACACACAGTCATCAAGGCTGCTGAACACACACCACTCATTAACTCTGACGGATCATAGCACATTTGAGGATAATGACACAGACATGCTCGCACGTGCCCACACAAACACATATTATCATGATCGCGCACACACACACACACACACACACACACACACACACACACACACACACACACACACACACACACACACACACACACACACACACACACACACACACACACACACACACACACACACACACACACACACACACACACACACACACGCCCCTCTATCACCTCAGTGTCACCTTCCTATAATCCTAGGAGACTGAGAACAGTCCATCCACTGCGCGCGCGTGCGTGCGTGCGTGCGTGCGTTGTGTACATAATGAGTATTTATCCTTGTGTACGTTTGTGTGCTTTTTTGTGCGTCTGTCTCACGTATGTAGCAAAGAGAGCATGTTGAGAGAACACTTGAAGAGATGTGAATTCTCACATACGAATACAGTTTAAAAGGGCACCTTCACCGATACAATAGAGATGCAAAAGAAAATGTGTCATATTGGCTTGTACCGCGCGAGAGTTCTTGAGCACACACAAGTATGTGAATGTGTGTGTGTGCCGGCATGTGGAGGCAGGAGAGAGGGGACACAGGACCATTTAATTGGAGGGGAATGTCACTCAGTCAGGACAAGGGATTGGTGGTGCAGGTCGCACGCCAATTACTGCTGGGCTCTCTGTCTTCACACACATACAGGAGACAGAGATGGAGACACCACTTCGTTACTGATACGTACAACACAAGCGCTGATAGCATCCACACGAGTGGTGCTGCGCTGCTGGTGGTTGGGATGGTTGTATTGCTGGTGAGGTGGTGGAAGATTGAAACGGGAAACGAAAATTGCCAACGGTTTGACTGTGAAAATTGCTGTGCCCCCCCCCCGCCCCCCCGCCCCCGGGAAGGTACAGTAGGCTGTCATGATGTCCCTGTGGGAGGATACAGGGCTGAGTAAGATAAGATGAGTGTGTGTGCGTGTGCGTGTGCGACTGCGCGTGCGTGTTCTTTCTCACCCGGCATTATCGCCCCAGAACAGCCTTTGTATGTGAAGAGAATAATTACATGTTTTGCAAACCATTGATGTATAGAGCAAGGATGCGACAACAATGCCAGAGCAGAGTAGACATTAAAATGACCGCAAAAGTGAAATATCCCTTTAAGTCAACATCACTCCAAATATTAATGCCATTCATTTACCATTAATTTTGAGTCCCGTTTCTGCTCGCTCTACACTTTAACCGCCTATTTGCACCAGGCAATTTGTGACACAGATAGATATTGAGATTGATCTAGAGATCTATAGTAGAGATTGAGATAGAGAGAGAGAAAAAGGAGTGTCAGGTCCACCAAGGTTTCTCCAGACAATGCACAACTTAAATTCAATGAAAGTTTGCTACGCCGCAACGTGTTGTAAGCCTACCGAGTTTAAATGTAAAGATGCACGCACGCTGTTGTATGACGACGTACAGTATAAGCACCAGAGCGAGCAGCAGAAAAACTGTATTTAAATAGAATACTAAAGTAAGAAGTAAGTGCTCCTTTGCTCTCTATTTGAATGCTTTATTCCGTCAAACTAATATGCTGCAACCATTGCTGCGTGAATCTAGGAGCATAATAACTGTTCACGGTGACTGACTGTCCCTTTGACCTCACGTCTCTCTGCACTCCACCTGCAACGCTCCGATGCCTCACCAGGGAGGTGTGCTTTGAGCAATGGACCGTTTAGAACAAATCCATCGCATAGTCAACGTGTTGCTATGCGATGGATGGACACACACACACACACACACACACACACACACACACACACACACACACACACACACACACACACACACACACACACACACACACACACACACACACACACACACACACACACACACACACACACACACACACACACACACACACACACACACACACACACACACACACACACAGTCCTCAGATTTACTCCAGTATTGCATAAATCCCTCCCTGGGTATCAGCGAGTAACAGTGTGTGCGTGTGCATGTGCGTGCGTGCGTGCGTGCGGATAGGTTGGGAGAGCTGTGCTTTTTAAAGGTCAGAGTCCAGATAAATCTAATCACACAACTGACTCCTCCCCCTCCACCTCACTGATTGACTGGATAGACGGTTCACTGATTCATTGATTGATTGGCTGGATTGATTAATTAGCTGGTTGGTAGGTTGGATGGATGGATGGATGGATGGATGGATGGATGGATGGATGGATGGATGGATGGATGGATGGGTGCGTGTGTTTATATTTGATGAACTAGAGCTTCGGCCGTCACACCTACGTTGTACAGCTGATCTGACCAATATGCCCATATTGATCTATCAGTCCTGTCAGTGCATATTTGGGCGTAGCTGCATTGGGAACTCCTTGTATGATTATGCCCGAGTCATAGTGACATGAGCTTGGCGACCTTAAGCCAATTTTAATATAGGAAGATGCAGACAGACACAGAAAGATACATCTAGAAGAATGTATGCAAGGGTGAGCGAGACATAGAGAGAGAACGGTGGGGAAAAATAAGTCGAAAAGAAGAATGAAATAAAGAAAGGTAAAAACAGAGAGAGAGAGAGAGAGAGAGACAGAGGAAGAACGAAAGGGGGAGGGGGAAAGAGAGAGGGAGAGAGAGAACAGTGGGGAAAAACAAGCGGAAAAGAAAGAAGGAAAGATAAAAACAGAGAGAAAGAGAGAGACAGAGAGAAAAATGACTTGCCCGCTGGTAAAGGCTGGAAATCGTCCAAAACAGCAGCCAGTCATTTATCAAGGAGGTAGATGCTCATACAGCCGGTCCTACTCATTACCTGGAGCCTCGCTTCTTTTCCCTAATACCCTCCTCAGGCACACCTGCCACCCCACACTGCTGGCACCATCACACACACACACACACACACACATAAATATAGACACACACAGTCACACGCACATAAACGCACACACGCGCGTGCACAAACCGTCTGAAAGCTATACACAGATAGACGTTTCCTGCACCATTTCCCTCTCTCTGTTCCCGAGGCCTCTGTGTGGCAACGACGCACGCAGGCTCACTGACTGCACCCTCACATGTCACACACAGATATGACATCATCTGGCCTTGGCAGGCCCCAGATAGAGCCGTCACCCCCCCCACCGAGTAATAGCCCCTGCTGCCTCTGGGAGAGACGGGGAGAAGGATGGGAGGAGGAGAGGTGTGGCGGGTGGGAATTAGAGGCGGAGGAGAATATGGGAGGGTGAGAAGTGAGAAGGCACAGAGAGATAGACTGGCCGTGCTGTTCTCTTTTTGGTCGGAGCCATGCACGGGAATCACAGGGGAAAACGGCTTCATGGAACTGAAAACAGCTGCATGGAACTGGATGGGGGACATGAGAGCGTGTAAGTGTGTGTGTGTGTGTGTGTGTGTGTGTGTGTGTGTGTGTGTATGTGCGTGTTTGTATGTGCGTGTTTGTATGTGCGTGTTTGTATGTGCGTGTTTGTATGTGTGTGTGCATGTATGTGCGTGCACATTTGATCCAAGATACAATTCACCAAAGTAGAATTGTCAGGATTGCACAAAAAGTCAGAGGACTTAATTCCATTGTGATCCAAATAAATAATTTACTACTAATTGGTATTTTACTCATAAAACATGTGTTAACTAAAATCACTGTAATAATAACATTCACACAAAGACCGTCATAATATATGTATAGAAAAGACAAATAAATAGACAAAAAATATTAAAATAAAAAAGCTAGACCGGTACCCGGCTGTAGTGCACAGAGTCGGTAACGATGGAAGTTGGAGATCCATGCCCCACCCGGCTATGTAATACCCATGTCAGAGTACCCATCTCACCCATCTGTATGTGCCCATATATGGAGATTTCTGTATCTGTCTCTCTGTGTCCCTTTATTCCTATATATGGAGTTCTGTGTCAGGCATGCCCAAATATGAAGTGTTGTGATTTCAGAACAGACCAGCTCCATATATGGAGATATAGGGGTGATCAGGTCCGGAGCCCGGGCAGAGATTTTTCTGCTGGTTCTGGACAACCGGCTATACGACGGACTCGACACTGCACTCCCTGTGGTGGTGTGGAACGCGTGTGTCGAATTTGAAGTCGGTGGGGCGAACAGTTCTCGAGTTACGTGCATTACAGCCATACACACGTGACTTGGCACTTTTATAGATAGATAACAAAACTATTCTAACTTGTCCATTCAGCCAATTCTTCAACATTTTTAGAAATGTTCAAAGACTGTGCAAATTTAATTTCCCTTGGGATTTTGTTCCAATCCTCCACCCCTGTATATTTGAAAGAGCTTCTTCTACCTACCTTATTTTTTTTTGGTGGTTTAAGAGCAGCTAAACTCAAACTATGGGACTCATTTACATACTGAAAGTGACCTTTGAAATATTTTGGGAATTGTTCTGACTATATTAACTATAAACTGTGTCAGTACAGACAGAGCTGCCATGTCATGGCACTGTACACACAGACAATGTTATACTGTACACTTTCTCACTGATGATGGGGCCCATATTTTATACACAAGTATAAAATAGTGAGGACAAAGTAGAGGATGGACGCACGCACGCACTCACGCACGCACGCACGCACGCACGCACGCACGCACGCACGCACGCACGCACACACGCACAACCATCGCGGGCATTTCAGAGGGTGGGGGTGCCATGGTGGGGTCGGGTGGGGGTATGCGGCTCCAGTCCGGGGTAGGGGTGTATATACGGCCGGTGGAGGGTAAACCTGTGCCTTGACAGCGCAGTGGGAGCCAGGGTTGTGAAGTTGCTTAATCCTGAGGAGCAGCAGATTAGCTCAGCGGGGGGTGGAGGGCGGGGGGGCACCACTGCGGCGGGGGGGCTCTGGGAGCCCGCTGGCTGGCTGACCACAGAGCTCTGCTGCAGAGACTGACACCCCTCCACACACACACACACACACACACACACACACACACACACACACACACACACACACACACACACACACACACACACACACACACACACACACACACACACACACACACACACACACACACACACACACACACACACACACACACACACACACACACACACACGTGCACGGGGGCAGGCGTACGGTTACGGTACAGAGTTCCTGGGAGCCACAAATGCACTAAATGGACCAGCAGCTTTCCAATTAAGCAGTTCAGAGGCAAAGGAATGAAATGCATTTCCATTATGGGGCAAACATTCCATCTAAGCCGCTGTCATAATGACACTGTATGGAAGCATTATGGGGATATATCAAATGACAGTGTTTCATTTGGAAACCTGTGTAGTGCACTGTGAACCGCTTCATGTTAATGCGTATTTGTGTACAAATTTATATGTGATTGTGTGTCTGTGTGTTGTGCATATGTGTTTGCATGTGTACGTGGCACTACGTGCAGGATGAAAGTTAGTATCTGTGCATGTCAATGTGTGTGTGTGTGTGTGTGTGTGTGTGTGTGTGTGTGTGTGTGTGTGTGTGTGTGTACACACGCACAAACACACCAATCTCAGGTGGAGGCTGGAGGGTGGAGTCGTGCCTGGGCTGCAGTGCTAGTGATTTTCTATGGCTGCCAGGCCCACATGGGCTTCCATCATCTTCCCCCATCTCCTCTTTTCCCTCTTTCAGTCCCTTTCCCCTCGCCTCTCCTATGTGCTCTATACCCCCTCCTTCCTCCCTCCTCTCCCCTTCCCTTCACTTCTCTCCAATATTGTGTGCCATGCATCCCCTTCTTTTCTCTCTCTCCTCTATACCTCCCCACACTCTCTCTCTATTCTCCTCATGATTGCCTCCGTACCCCCCCCCCTCCCCCTCTCCTCACAGGGCGCTGGAGCACCTGGGGATGCTGAGCTGCAGACCGCTCCATTATTATTAGCATCATCAACCTGCTGATTATTTTCCCGGCCGTCTCCGAGAGAGAGTGCTGTTGGGCAGGGAGCTGACACTGACAAAGAACAGCTCTGACTCAGAGCGTTTGTTATTGTGTCCTCTGTGTTTGTGTGTGAGTGAGAGCGAGAGAGAGAGAGGAAGAGAGAGTGAGAGATAGAGAGAGACACACCAAGGACACATGTGACGGTGTATGAAAGTAGCCTAGTGTGCGTGTCTGATGTCACGCGTGTGTGTGTGTGCGTGCGTGTCTGTGCGAGTATAATGTATTGGTATTCGGATAGCAGGGGTCTGGAGGTGAATGGCAGCCTGTGAGAGGCGAGGAAGGTTTGAATGGGCCCAGGGCGCGCTCCACGCTGTGGCCTGCGTGACAGCTTCCTTTGGCCCGCAGACAAAAGGAGCGAATCACTGTCAGAGAGCTCCTCATACGGTTCAGCCAGGAAGCCCTACGCTTCCCTGCTTCACCCCCCCCCCCCCCCCCCCCGCTTCCCTGCCACCACCCTGATCCAAGCACGAGACACGTTCAGCCAGGAAGCCCTACGCTTCCCTGCCACCACCCTGATCCAAGCACGAGACACAGAAAGACAGCCCTACGCTTCCCTGCCACCACCCTGATCCAAGCACGAGACACGGAAAGACAGCCCTACGCTTCCCTGCCACCACCCTGATCCAAGCACGAGACACGGAAAGACAGCCCTACGCTTCCCTGCCACCACCCTGATCCAAGCACGAGACACGGAAAGACAGCCGTGGCAGCTAATGCTGCTTCCCCGCTATTCACCCACAGGCAGGGGGGAGGGGTTTGGTCCACACAGAAGGGGGGCTTTCTTTGGTTGACTGGCAGGGCTCGTCCCCAGGACTTAAGAATTTAATTTAAAGACTAGTCGGTCGACTAGTACACATTATGCGTTTGTCTTCTGAGGGGCGCTAGCCCCTCCCAACATCTGGCTTTCGGAAATTGCGTCATATGGCAGCAAAGTCTATGGACTTTTAATTGTGTAAAAAAAAACAGCACCCCACGCGACGTCATGTGGCAGCCAAGTCTATGGACTTTCTAATGTTTGTTTAGAGCACTTTAAACGATGTTTGTTTAAAGATGCCACAATTTTTGTATTTTTCCAGTTTTTCATGTGTCTATATGAGGTGACTGCAGTACTTCATTAGACACCCTGGAGTCATTTTTATGTGCAATGGTGTATTAACTTTGTATTTAGGTTTCTTCCTGGAGGCTGAACCCTTGACAGTCAAACGGGCCAATGAAATAAACAGTAATATAGTGACATCACACTATCAGCCCCTCCCCTAACCCCTCCCCCTTTATCATACAACTACAGCTGTGGGTGTGGCTTCAGTTCAGGTGGATCACCACCCATCACCACCCACCAGGCAATCCAGCCATACTTAATGGACTGGTGGGCGTGCCCATATAAAAACAACATTTTAACAAATACTGTACACTTTTTTGAAAAAAATTTACCTCCTTATATAACAATAAGACCTTATAATCATGTTTTAGGGTGGAAAAAAATCACGGCACTCCATCTTCCTACACTTCACACAAGTGTATGATTCATGGCCTCTGTGTGTTTCAGGCTGAGAACTTTACAGATGCCAGATGCCATTTGCAAACCTGTACATCCATGCTCCTCAGGTCTGCTGAATACACCAGGGGTTTTCACCTGATTTTGACCCAGGGACCACCATCCTGACTAGAAGCAACCTGGGGACCACCACTATTGTGTCGGGTTGGTCTATGACAGTGTTGGGTGTAACGGAGCTATTAATAACGGCGTTATGTAAGGGACTACTTTTATTGGTAACGGAATAAAGTAAGTAGTTAGTTTTGCAATTTAGTAGTTAGTTACCTAGTTACTTTTCCAAAACAGTAATCTCGTTACTATAATGTGTCCCTGTTCATTTTGTGTGCAAGATTTAAAAAGAATAAAGCCCCGACTGCCCACGGAGTCTATTTCTCCTGCCTTCTGTGTGATTTGTCTTCCCAAGCCCCAACGCGCAGCGCATAGTATAGCCTACTATACATCCTGCGTCTACTACATCCTGTAAGTTCACTTAAGAAATAAAAGTATTGTTACAAGCAGCTTTTATTTTGAAGAGGAAGAGGAAGTTGTTTCGGTTGTAGCCAGCTGCCATGACAGTGCCGGTAGTGGAATAATAACAACATGCTTTAAGCCCAAAAAAACGCATGCGTCTTTGACTTAAACAATGTAGGCTAAACACTTTGGAATTACGTTAAACATGGTAGATCCTCCGTGGCTGCGTCATTAGGTGAGTACTAGTTTAATGAATTGTTTAAGTTTCATAGTAACATTCATCATCAACAGGCTGTTGTTGATGCCCCCCTAGCCATGGTTCACATGACGCTCGTACTTCACGAGCATGACAGTCATGTTTCAGGGCTAATGCCCCCCCAAAATAACAGGTTACAGGATTCTCATTCTGTTACTGTCACTGGATGGCCGCCGTGCCATTTCTTATAAACTATGTAGTTCATACGTGGGTCCACAGTGGTGGTGGTGTTCATGCGCCGCGGTGTGCGCCGTGGAGAGGGCATTATGCGCGCTGCTGGCTGGTTGGAGCGCAGCGCAACAGCCTTTCTGTCCAGTCCTACGTGTATAGGCTGGCGATTGTGGCGAATTATATTCGTTAATAAAGAGAGAGCTGTAAAGGGGATATTGTCTATGGTCAGTTCATGGTGTGTATCATTCTCGTTTTTAACCATAGAGTTAATTAGGGCCGTAATAATGCGGCGCAATGACGGTAGGCAGTAGCCTAATAGCCTACAATGTAAACAACTTGCGCAAGCATTAAAAATGGGTTTTAATTGTCGGGTAACGGAAAATAACGGAAAATAATCTAACCTTTTACTTTTCTCAGAAGGTAATTTGTAACGGTAAGGGATTATTTTTATGGGCAGTAATCCAGTAACCTAACGACGTTACTTTCTAAAGTAACGATGCCCAACACTGGTCTATGATAGACCCACCCGACACAAGTGGTGGAGGTTCATGCACCATTCCATGGGTAAAGATTAGTTATTTTTGTCTTCCTTGTGACTCACTAATCACACTATCACAGGCTACATTCATCAGCTATACATTCAAGAGCAGGGATATAATTTAGCAAGAAGCACAATGATTTAGTTGGATATATCATATACAGCCACATTTGAACTATCAACTATTTACAAAATTATGTTTTCCATGGACCAAACAGGACACCTCAAGTCCTCTCAAAATATTATTATTAAACATTAGAAAGTCCATAGACTTACACAGGGAGCACTGTGGGGAACAGAACAGAAATTCATCAGCATTTGTTCCATTCCATGAATTGACACACATCATGTGATAATCTCTTACAGATTAAATAATCCATCTGCAAAAACACAACACCACATGTTCCTATTTATTCAGCCAAAATCCACAGTGTAAACCATCGCGCTAGAGCCCCACTTGCAGCCTGGCTCTAAGGATGGTGACGCCAATTGGTCCATCCATCCGACACTTTGGTCCCGAAACAGATCTCTCAAAAACTCAGAGGCGAACATTTCCACTTGCACACAATACATCTAAAAATATTTTGCCGCCGATTGCCATGACACTTGGAACAGCATCACCTCTAGGGGGCACTAGCAGGCTCTTTGACGTTTGATCTCACACACAAACTGCCCGCCCGACCTGGAACCCTTCAGATCTCCAAGCTTCATTGTCATTGTGCACTTGATTGTAGAAGTGCCATTCAAGAGAGTTTCTCACAAGGTCTTTGAGCCATTACCAATTCAGATTAAGTTTACGTGACTGAAATGCCCTATGTATGTTTAAAAAAACCAATTGAATGGAAATGGTGAACCTTTGACACGGGAGTGCGCCAAGGGTTGAAAAAACCCCTGACGAACAGCATGTTTACAGCTTGACCAAGGTATAATTGAGAATGGCAAGGTTGGCCACTCAGGGAGGTCTTAGCATCCTTCACTGAGATGGAAAATCAACAAGGTTGACAATCGATGCTAGGTTAGAAAAGGAGCGGTGATGCCTGAGGAATTATATCACATTGTGAAAAGGTACAGGGGCGCTTACACAACATTGACAATGGCATCATTCTCAAAACATTTAACTAAATTCAAAACAATGGACAGAGGGGACGTCGATAATTATGTGCTTTGTGTTTAGAAAGGTCGTTTGGGGAAAAAAAAGCTCACCATGTCCCGGCTACCTGAGAAAAACATGATCTTTGCAAATTGGTCATCAATTGTCTTGACTTTAGCGGCTGAGCAGCAATGTCCTTGATGCATGAGCAGGACACTCTAGACAGAGTGTATAGTGGTGGGCTCACTGTACTGTAAGTACCCTGAATTGTGCTGCTAACGATCTTCATGCAATATTAACTCAAACTTGAGCTTGGTGGACACATCAACATGTGCATAGTGCACCATACGGTAAATAAAACAAAAAAAAATGCCTGTGATTGACAGATCATTAGACGGGCATGCATTATTCAGTATGTGCAATCATACTGGGTTTGCGCTGGGATCAACATTCTGTGGAGCAAACACAAGGCCCCGGCTACCTGATTGCAAGTTAAAAGACTCCCCAACTCCATTGCTCCCAATCCCTGTAGCCTGCCAGTCATTAGCAGGGAGCGGAGAAAAGGAGACAGGCAAATAATTGTTCCCAGTGTTGATCCAGGGACCCCCTGCTGGGCCCAGACAAAGGACCCGCATCCTTCAGCCTTCAGCTGCCTCTGATTGAAGACATAATCATGGATGCAGGCGATTTCACGGTTAGGAGCATGAAACCGTCACCAAGATGGACGGACGGAAACTGCCTCCCCATGGCCAGCCAATCGGTGGCGCCCGATGGAGGGGAAAGGAACTGGTTGGAAAAACGTGTTCCTTCCACGCGCTACGTCCAACCGGGGAAACTCACCCCTGTCAGGTGAAAAGAAGCGGCTTGGATGGAGGAGAGAGGAAGGGAAATTTGCAGTGTGAAAGCTGAGACCTGACAATAGGGGGCATTGACTGAAGATATAGCAATAGTAGTGTAAATAAAATACAAAAATAATTCATGGTCAGTCCTCACACTAGAACACGCACATACACAATATTTCATGGCCACATGCAGTCATGCACGCACACACTTTATAATGAAAGACATGGAGAAAAGCACCTCCCCAGCAGGCCTCTCTCTGCCTATCAACTCAGGCAGCCGTTCACGCACATTAACCGACTTCAACTACGTATTACAAATGCACTCTCCAACCCTGTGTGATGGGCAACTCTTCATCTATGTGCCGGAGAGAGACAGAGGGGGGGGGGGGGGGGGGGGGGGGAGGAGGGGGGGGCTGGGTGGTGAGAAAAATGATGGAGTGGTGTTTGTGTTATCTCCGTCGGCCAGGGTTTCAGACCTGCGGTGGATTGGCTGCACACACTCAGACTCTCCAAAGAGTTTAGAGCTTGGCTGAAACACACTGAACCATCGTTGCAGACAGCTGTGTAGTACCTGCCAAATCTGGCAGTTAGCTTTCCAAATAAAGTATCAACTCATAATGAGGTTCATTTATCACAGCAGATACCAACCAATGTGCTCATGGAAATTGATTTTACACACAAGCACTGTGAAGTCCATGGTCTTATCAAGCTCAGACCTCGTAAATATTCCCCATGAGGCTTGAATTATTTGCAAGCATTTATAATAGAATAGTAAAGAGAATAATGTATGGACATCTACACTTATTTCATATCCCAGACTTGAGGGGCCAAGCAGGTCGTCTGGCATGTTTAATCCATCGACTGAATTATACCCGACATTACTGCTGAACATTTCCAAAAGCATACTGTTGTTGGATTTTCAAGGATGACATTGGATTCTATTCATTTCAGTATAGTATGAAAATAAATCACGGAGACTTGAAACTTGCTGGGGATAGATAATCCAACACAGGGAACTTAATGGTGCTTCTATTTATTGTCAAACTTGCATTATTGTTGCATCTTTTAAATGCTGATTAATTTGGAAGGTATAGCTGAAAACACTATAGTCCCCAGAGAACATATTTATTTATATGAACAGAATGCAACTGTCCACTGTTCCACTATCAGGAAAATGTTCTGCTGTATACACGTATCTCTGTACAATATAATGGCTAAAGCTATGGATGTGCTGATGTGCTCTTTCCTTTTATCACCAAATTCATTCATTCATTCTCAAAGCGGTCAATAGACATTGATATACTGATATTGTCATATAACAAGGCCTGGTCTGGGCACCAGCAAGTCTGTCATTCAAACGTCATGAGTCAGATCTACAATAAAGGAACTTGGCCTACTTTTTCTTTTTCTGATGGATGACTGGGAATAATGTGTCTTCATGATTTTGTGTAAGGTCGTAAGGATGAACACTCATTTTCTAGACTGAAAACCTTTCATGGCTAAAATGTTACCGTGGTAATTAATTTCTTCAACTCATTCTTAATGTAATTTCACTGACATCAAACACAATTTGGAGCGAACGCAGAGCTGAAATGCAGTTTGTGCTGATTTTCACAGACAATTAATATGATGAAGTATTTGAAAATTAATGTTGTCTTCAACTCTCAACACACCATATCAACGACCAACGTAATGTTACAAATGTTAGTGTAAGCAGTTGTGCAGTTCTGTTCGTGTCTATTACGACCTTATGACCCTATCAGTGTCGATATTGTGAAGTGTGGATGAATGGAAACAAATCAATAAATGTCACCAAGCGCACAGCAGGCTATAAGGTCAAAGGAGCAGGATACAGTAGTAGTATACTGTAGATATACCAGGAGCTAAATGAACAACAGATTCCCTGCAAACTGAGGATTTGTAAAGAAAGACAAGTTAAGTGTTAAGTGAAGATTAAGTGAAGAAGACAAGTTAAATGAAGATCTGTGAAGACAAGTTAAGTGTGTATGTGTATTGAGCTCTGTATGTAAACTCAACCAATTGTATTTAATAAAAAATGTTTATTAAAACCACGTCGTATTTGTGGATGAACACTGATGGTGACGCAACAAATGCTCTTGGTGGGTACAACTCTATTTGTTGCGTGCAGGCTGGTATTCAGGCGGTACCATTCTATTTGATGTGTGGGTGCTGGTATTCATATTGGAAGGTAACTTAACAACATTACGTATGACAGAAAGGGGCTCTGTAACTCTACTAAAGAAGAAGTCAAAAGATGCATTGCTAAATGTCTTATTAGAAACAAGGGGTTTTAACGAAACCTGAATATGCATATATATGACTGCTGTGAAGTTCCTCATTACTCCAGTATTCTATACTCTGCCTAACATTCATAAAGAATTCAAACACGTTTCCCCCAGGCAGACCTATTATCGCAGCCATTGGATTACTATAAGAAAAATCATCTTTTGTGGAACATTTCCTGCAATCTCTGACTCTCATCTCTAGAGATGCTAGGGACTTCATTACAGTCTTCAAGTCAATAAAACAACAACAAAACTGCAATATATATTGAATCCCTTTATAGGCTACTTAGTATGCCCCTATGAAGGGGGCCTGCTTGCTGCCAAATACGTTTTGGATCAAAGATCTGACTGTAATCCTACTAAATCTACCCAATGTGTCTTGGATCTTTTAAAACACTTAAGCCCTATATATATATATAGTTCTTCATCCATGGTCCCCTAGTGGTATTGGCTCCCTCATTTTCTCCCTCTATATTAAATCTGTTTGGCGAAAATAGCCGATCTACAAGCTCGTAGATCGGCGGCTATTGTCTGCAAATGTTTGCCTATAATGTTTTCCAATTTTCACAGAAGTTTCACTTATGGCATGTCCAGAATAGGGAAGGTACTGTAGAGTACAGGAGGTTTTCACCTCAAACGTATTTTCTTAGCGCAATGCCTTTTTCCTTCAGATCTCAGGTGTGGACTGTGGAGATAGGATCAAAATGTCTCCAAGTTTTGCTTCATAGGGTAGGGTTCTTCGAACACAATCTACCATGCGAATCCATTCATTCAGAACACCTATAGGTGTATATGGTATCTAGACTATGTGTTATTTCTATGGACAGGGCTAGACGAGACTATTGCTAAAAATTCCAACTTCACAATTCCAACATCTGATGCAAATACACTTTTCTGACACCTATGATGTTAACCCAGAAATAGAATTTTCATGGTGAATCATATGAATGGTGAATCATACATTTTTTTATCCCACAATTGTTGTAACCCATCACCCATTGTCAATTGTCTAGTGTAATCCTGGGCACTACTCTCCCTCTGCCAAGCTGGGGATAGCAACAGACTGACCTCATGTTTCCTTCAATGCATGAGGAGTACAAGCCGCTTCTTTTCACCTGACAGGGGGCGCGTTTCCCAGGTTGGACGTAGCGCGTGGAAGAAACACGTTATTCCAACCAATTCCTTTCCCCTCCAGGTGCCCTGGCTGGCCAGGGGGAGTCAGTTTAGAGACCAGGATTATGGCATGTGTTTTGTGAATGTACCTACCCTAGGGGACACGGGGAGAAGATGCAAACTACACACAGAAAGGTCCTTTCACCAACCCCACCTAGGGTATGGGCACTGATGACGCGGAGGAGAGAACACGCCCCCAGCGGGAATCGAAGGACCTTCTAGCTGTGTGGTGACAGCGCTAGGGCATTAAGCAACTAGTCAACTAGTTTACTAGTCGACTAGTAAATCCACTAGTCGACCTTGTTGGTACTAGTTGACTAGTTGATACAAATTTAAAAAAAGTTTATTTTTATTTTTATTTCCCCCCCCCCCCTCGATTTTGTAGGCCTCAAGATCAGGTAGATTATAGTTATAGTCACCATGTACACAGTTTTTCAATGTACAATTATTATTATTATTATTTTTTACATAATAGGTAGTTAAACAACTAGTCAACTAGTAAACTAGGCAACTAGTCAACTAGTAAAAATGACTAGAAGTGAATGCCCTAGACAGCGCTACCGATTTCAACCAAATAAGATGGATCTGCAGCTCTAATGAAGACTTCAACACCCAAACAAAAGATCTCCAAAACTGTTTCAGACACAGACTATGAAGAGATTTGGATTAAAGTGCCTCAGCCTCATTTGTCACAAACCAAATGCCTTGCTTACTAGACCACAAGAAACAGAACACAGTGGTTTGTGTCTCCAAGGACACAGATAATGAACATCAAAGAACATTGACATATCTTTGGATCCAGTACTTACAGCAAGAACTGTTTTTCAAAGCATAGTTTTGTGTGGTGTACGAAGGTAAATATTCTGCATTTAAATAGCACCTTTATCCAAAGGACCAAGAGGAGGGAATCCATCAGCTTCTGATATCCCCCTCTGGTAGTTCATTTTGATGGTCATGGACTCGTGGGATATGTTTTATGCTTACTTCTGGTTAGACTGAATTAAATGTATACATTTCCTTTTAAATGTAGATGTGATATTTATTCATGTTTAATAATATCACAATGTAACAATTTAATAAAAAATGTATGTTAGCCACAACCCTGGCTTCCCTTGTTGTCAAAGCAATGAAATGTATTGTGAGCTTGTAGGCTATTTTCACTAAGGAATATAATAGGGCTTAAGTGGTTAAGACCCTGTGGCCTTGGTAACTGAGCGGAGTATGAGCTTTCAGAGTGAAGTTGAAAAATGTGACCGCCAAGTACAGAGAAACAACAAAGTTCTGAAATACTTTTACAACAAAGATAATGTGCAGGTCTATACATCCCCTGATGCACCTTCTCAACAACAACAACAACAACAACCCTCATTAAGTGTTTACTTAGTCCTCCTATGTCTAATGCCAGTTCCAGACAGTATTGAGACATTCTGAAAAGAAGTTGAAAGGGACATTAACCATTCCTACTCAACAGAGGGATTCTAGGGTAGGAGAGATAGAGAAATGCTAAGAGCTACAGTATGAGAAGAATGAAGGACATACTGTAAGGACATTCTCAACTTTCAAATCAAGTCTTGGTAGAGCAAATGAATAGGAATCGTACAGGGACATTTGAGCAAGAAATTATTTCTTTCTGATTCCTCCACAGAAGGCTTACATCTCTCAGTCAGAGCTGAAAGTTCTTAACAAAGACTATCCTACTATACCAATCATGCATGATGCTCTCCCAAAGGTTCCCAAGTCCTTGGAAAAACCTCTACGTCGCCCCATAGTAGTCTGTAATGATAGTTGATAGACCCAATTGTGGTTCAACTTCCATCCTTTCCAAAAGGGACCAACCTGCCATCGGGATGAGCCTGGTGTCTTGCTCAAGGACACCTCAGGATGACGACATGAGGAGCGGGGTTGAATCAGAAATCTTCCGATTTCCAGATGCTCTATACTAGGGGTTCTCAACGTTTTTGGCCGGGGACCCCCGGAAATGCTTTGGCAATGTCTCGGGACCCCCGCCCCTCCCCCTCCCGACCACCTATATAAATTGACTGCTACAATAACCTTAACCCATTTTGGGCGGGAACCCCTTTTGGTGTTTTAAGCATTATGTTATAATTTAGCTATTGAAAAATAGCAGATCTACAAGCTCATAGCGCGCCACCGAGTGGCGCGCTACGAGCTTGTAGGTCTGCTATTTTTGAAAAATCGTGAAAAAAAAATAAAAATAAACTTTTTTTTTGAAAATAATTTGGGGACCCCCCAAACTAATTTGGCGACCCCCCGAGGGGTCACGACCCACGGGTTGAGAACCCCTGCTCTATACCTCCTGAGCCACTGCCGCGAGGTAACCACTCCAAACATACTAAAGTGACAGCCTGTCCCTGCCGCACTAGATAACACTAATAGACGCAAGCTCCATTAAGAGTCACAGCGAGCTCACACTGGCATCCCGTCATATTTAGATGGTGTTCTGACAGCCGGTGGGCCGTGTGTTAAGCTGGCATGGCCGGCAGACCCAGGACTGCGTGTGCCACTGTGAGCTGACGTCAACACGGCTGTGCCAAACAGCGGCTCACGCTCTGACTCACACTGCTATGCTCGATGTCACGCTGTGCTGATCAGCCACCGAGCAGAGACCCAACACAGAGCTCGAGATACATATTAATGGAGCTGCGGGGAAGTTTTGGTAGCAGGTCATAATAAAGCATCAAAAGTGCTCAAATGCCAGTTAGAAGTCTGTCAATTTTACTTGTCGCTTGGCAGGAGAGCTACCTGCACTTTAAAATACTTAAAGTAAATTCATGTCATGGTAAGTGTCAGTTTTTACACTGTAAATGTATTTTTCTTTGTTGATTAATTCCCCTGAAAATATATTTTTTCTGTTGTTGTCCTGCTGTTTATATCCACAGTGTATATCCACAGTCCACATTCCACACAGAATGACAATTATAAAATGACACAAATTTTATTCAAAATAAGGTTGACTTTTCAACATGAATAAAGGGATCAACTATATCAATAGTGTTGAATGCGAACTAATCGTCAATGATTTTCATATTGTTCATTTAACATGACCCCGGTGTGTATAGACTTTAAGTGTTACACTGGCTGTTGTGAGAATAATTATGCTTTTTTGGGGGAGAAAGGGGTGAATCACAAAATGCCACACTTTAGCGGAAAGAGCAGGTCAATTAAGCAGAACATCAGGGAGTAAACAGCATTCTTTGAATTTCAAGAGTGAGAATCTCACCACTATCTAAAGGTTATCAAACAAAGACACAGGGAAAAGCACCATCAAAGCATCGAAGCCACCGGGGGGGGTTAATGCTTAATACGCTCTACTCTCACAAACAGGAGACTTCTCTGTACCTTTGAATCGATAGCTCTGCTCTCACCTCACCACAAGCCTTTAGGACAGAAAAAAAACAAGAAAAAAAACAAGACCTTGGAAACAAATCCATTGAAAATCCATCCACACAATTTGAGAGGACCTATTCAGTTTTCAAACAATATGGCAGGTGAACAGGGAAGCTTGACCGGGGGGGCCCCTTCTCTCCCTGCCCGCAGTGCATGCCAGCTCTTCTCTCAATTGAAACGCCCGCTTCTTTCTTCACAAACCATTAAAAGTTGAACTATTGTGCTCGGCGTATTGGTCATTTTCCCCCGTGCTGTTGCAGAATGTCAGAGTGCAACGTTAGAATAGTAATAACAAGTAGGAGCAGCCTCTGGCTCTTCATGTACAGAGAGGGAGAGCGAGAAAGAAAGAGAGAGCTGAAGTACTGTATGTGGATGTTAGTTTCTTTTTATGACACTAATAATAGAGTGTAGTTGCTGAAGGCCTCCAAAATAGCTCTGTGTATGCATGAACGAACACACACACACACACACACACACACAAACACACACACACAGGGGCAGGCGTACGGTTACGGTACAGAGTTCCTGGGAGCCACAAATGCTCTAAATGGACCAGCAGCTTTCCAATTAAGCAGTTCAGAGGCAAAGGAATGAAATGCATTTCCATTATGGGGCAAACATTCCATCTAAGCCGCTGTCATAATGACACTGTATGGAAGCATTATGGGGATATATCAAATTACAGTGTTTCATTTGGAAACCTGTGTAGTGCACTGTGAACCGCTTCACAGATCCATTGTGCTGCCAGGTAATGAGCAACAGCGTCCTGATCTAATATGTTCAGTAATGTTCTTTTGATTGCTCTGGTTAATCTCACTCTGCCTGGCAGAGAGGGGAAGGTGGCTCTGTGCTCCTGACGACACTGCTCAGTCCTATAGTTCATGTTCACGCCTTCTCCCGAGTGGTCTACAACTAGAGTGACATTAACACACGCTCAGGGAGACGTTTGAAAATCATGAAAATAAAATATTTCTTAACCACCAAGCCTGATTGAGAAAAAAAAACCTGGGCATACAGTCTCTTTTGTGAAAGAGAGACTATGCAAATTCCCCACGTTTTCCACAAAGAGTCCAGACGAATACCACACCATATGAAAAGGGCCAACCGTGCTATTCTCTGTATGACCTCTTAACTACTAACAGCCAACCGATCAGTTTGCAATCCTCTGACGAGCGGAATCGGAACATACCAAAACGTGCCATGCACATTTTTGTGTGTTTTAACTTAAAAGTAAACTAGTCCACACAGCAGCAATGCTGTTTACTCTTTTGAACCGTCACTGTGTGTCCGGCACCAGCAACGAACTGGATGTGTGCAACCCCACTGTTTAGAACTGGAATCAAAACATACTCAAAGCATACCTTACCATAATGGAAAAAGGTCAGTTTTAGTAGGAATCTTGCCCCCTCAGCCATCGCGGCATTAAACAAACTGCCCCGCCGATAGGACGGTTCTGTATACAGTAGGGACCTCATGTTTTTGTATCGTCTTGGTGTGAAGTGGTACAGTATGTGTTGTTTTTGATGTGGGTGTTTGAACAGACTGTGAAGACAAATATCCTTCGGGACAATAACGATTATTATTACTGTACCAGCCTACCAATCTGTTTACAAACAAACAATCCGCTGACGGCTGGAATAAGTACACAGTATGCTGTACCAGCCTAACGATGAGTGGAATAAGAACATAGAATAGCTTACCGATCTGCTTACAAATACATATATACGGATATTATACGGTTATTTAGATAGACACTAGCTATTGTATGTACGTTATTTGATTGAGATTGATGGTAGGCATGTGGTTGCAGAATGTTAGTTAGATTAATGCTAGTCATTTAGTTATGCCATTTAGATAGATGCTAGATATGTTTAGCGGGTTATTTAGACAGATGCTAGACATGTAAGTTAATGCTATTTAGATGAATGCTGGATGTGTTATCTGGGTTATTTAGTGAGAGACTAGATATGTAAATGTTGCTATTTAGATTAATGCTAGATTTATTAGGTGGGTAGATGCTAGGTACATTATGTAAGTTATGTTATTTAGATTGATGTTAGGTGGGCGGATCCTTGGTATCATACTGTATATAAATTGTATGCTTGAGCAATGGAGAAAATGTACTCCAAATGAGAGGTTAAATGAGAGGGAGTTGTGTTTTTGCGTCTCCACATTTTTACTTTGACACTAGCTGTGAGCTATTTTGAGTTGAAAATACAGTAATATCTGGCCATAGTACATATAGTCTTAGATTTTTTTACTTTAGTAATTTGTACATATCTCTGGGACAATGGGCCCTTAATTCCCAGATAGGGAAGGTTACTATAGGAAGTAATTGGATATGATGCAATGGGAACTGAAATGGTAGCATTATTGGTTAAGATTGAAGGCAAAAATGCAAATGCAAAACAAAACAACTAACCGTAACATATAACCACTTCTGCAATATGCAGCGTCTCACCAATGCGCCTCACCATCTGCCAGACACTGCATGCACACTGTGCATATTTATTTGCTGAGAGCGGATTACTTCAAAGAACACCTCAGCATCCGGGCTGATTCCGCCCAATCACCCGCAACACATGGAGAAATGGTCAAGGGGGCCATTGATTCGGGGTTAAGTCAGAGCTGCTTTGTTATCTCAAGGCAAGCCTTCCAGGTGGGTGCATTCTGGATGAGAATCTACGACTCGTCTATCTATCATCTATCATCCCTATCTTTTCTGGATCAGATCCCACTTCGAAATCATGAAAGTATGTGCGGCCCACCCATCTGACCATTAGGACGGGGAGTTCTTTTGGTGTTTATTTTCCCTTCAGGACGGGAACGGGGTTCTGGTTGCTATGTACAGTATGCTATGTACAGTATTGCTATGTGACATACGTTTTTCAAACTTATGTCAGGATTTAGAAGGAGTTTTTAGAGTCGATCGGCATCAGTGCTAAATGGGCCTTTTTTTTGTTAATTAATGTTATATGATATCATTACAATCTCAGTGTTTTGACAATCGTTTGGGGGTCCACTTGCAGTATACTCCCGGCCCCACAGGCTGGGAATCGCTGAGTCATCACAAGCTGCATGCGGCTTACCTCTCCACGTGGTCCAGGTTTCCCGACATGCCCAGACCTCCGATGGTGTACAGCTTGCCGTCGTACACCAGGCTGTTGTGTCGGCAGCGGGCCATGTTCATCCGGGACACCAGGTTCCAGTTGTCCAGCAGGGACATGTAGCACCACACGTCAGCCACTGTCACGCCAGACTCTGTACCACCTACACCAGGCAAAGTTTAGGGCTATTAGTAAGTATTCCAGGACAGCATAATAAAGCTTAGTATAATGTAGAATATATGTGTCGTAATAAGCATATATATATCGAAACATTGGTAGGACAAATGTCTTTTATGTATATCTATATCTGTTCCATGTTGGAATTGAACAATAGCACGTATCAGACACACTCTAGTGATTTTTTAAGGCTCAAGGTTCCTCAGGCTGAACAGTTGCAGTAACAGAGAATGCTCTCCCCCTGCAATCTTAAGCTCAAACCACACCAATGGGTTGGAATGCAACTCCTTGCAACCAAATGGTTGTGAGTAGAGGCATGTAGTTCCAAGCAACCATTGAATTGAACCAATCGCTTGATTCGCTTGGGTCGTCTTGCGTCGACATGCGCCACAATGCGCTGACGTGCAACAGGACATATTACACCACTGGGACGAACGCTAAAACAATTTTGTTGCGTCTCCACCATTGGTGTATGTGTTTTGTGCTTTACACCCCTGTGAACACAGCTAATTGTGTGTGATGGAGTGCCCGGTCAAGCCGATTGCACCACAGAGGAATCATAAGAAACCATCTTCTATCTTATTTTTCTTGCATGTTGTGCCTGTGTGCTGATCTCGAAAACTTGGGTCCACTCCACGGTTTAGGACAAACTTTTAAGTAGAACAGTTACGATAATAATAACAGTGTGAATTGAAGGACAAAGTCACCTGACCGAAAGCTGTTTACCAGTGTGCAGTCAACAAACAAAACCAACCAACCAAAAAAACACCCATCTCTCTTGTTTCAGCACGAGAGCCTCCTTCAAAAGCATCTGCTCGATGCCATGTACTTTGACACGTAACACCGGGGAGTGACTTTGTGACCCCATTCCAAGTGCAAAGGAAGGTCACAGCTCATAGCCCATTGATTGGCCGAGCCAGTGCACCTCTGATTTCCCAACTGACTGCCAGGCTTCCCTGTGGACAATCGCAGCCCTGTTCCAATGCCCAAACACGCATTTACATTTATATGAAAAGAGAACGAGAGGGAAGTACACGCAGGACAAATCCTGTAGCATTTACGCGCTGCAATGTCAGGGCCTCAGTGCCGAGCGAGACTCCGACGCAAATGGACCGTGGAGCTAGCAATACAGTGCACCTCTGGAGGAAGTTAAAGGTGGCTCAGAAAGGGAGAGAGAGATGGAGAGCGAGAGAGAGGCTGAGTGCATGGCATGGAGTGGAACAAAGGAAGGAAGGTGCTAAAATACTGCAGCGACTTTAAAACCAAACTGGGGAATACAGGAGAGAGGTCCTGAAAATGTTAGGACAGATGGTGCTTTAAATAGGACAGAATGTATATCAGTAGCCTGCATAATATTAAATATTAAAGTTGTTTACCGGGATGACCACGCGAAGAACACGGAAAATATCTTTGGGAGCTTTTACTTGGGGGTTTGGTTTGTGTCATCCTAGTTAATCTGTCTTTCCCACTGACCCCCCCCCCCCCCCCCCCCCATCCTGACTAGTCCTCACAAAACCTGAATTAAAGATCACATTGCTTGCAAAGCTTCACTCTTCCCACCTCTTATTTTCAATCCATCTGCCACCACACCATCACAATCTAAAACATGAATATGAATGGCTTTTCCTTCATCTGAGACTCTATGTTAATACTGCTCGAGATGCAGTCATTAAAAACGTTCCCTGGTGAGATGCTCCATGCCTGAGTGCATAATTTAACTGAATCTTTTGCGTTCAGGTCTCTCCAGAATTCAAACACTTTGATGGAATCAATTGGCCAACACAGATTTTTATAAAACTGTCTGACCAAAGTGCATATTTATCATTCACCGAAAGTCAGATCTGAAATCGGCCAGTAAATATGAAAAGTTTAGGCAACACTGTTATTGCAAAAGTATTGTTTGAAAAAACTGCAGTATGATTTGAAGGTACTGCTTGGTCTTCCAAACGACCAAGATCAATAACCATAAAATCAAGTTCCTAGTTTTAAGATGAAAGCGTCACTTTTCTTCTTCGGGTCCATGAATAACGATATCCAGGAATTGAGGAATTACAGAAAATAAAATGTTATGAATTACAATGTTACACTGATACCTTGAACTGCCATCCTGTTTTATTGTTCTATGTGTACTAAGTGCCTCTTTACTGTGTTTTTGTGTTTCATGTTACCTGCCTGTGTTATGCCTTGCTGTAAACCAAATCGCCCCACGGGGACAAACAAATAAATGAACCTGAACCTGAGGAATTACAGTGATTTGGGGAGATCTGGGGATACATTGAATGTTTGCATAGATAGAAGAGGTAGTTAACACCCTTAACACCGGGGGTATTTGGAACCATTAAATGAGGGCAGCTTCAGAGCCTATTTCAAGATTGCTCCGTCACTAATGTTGCTCTGGAGAGGGACGTCTGGAACACTCTGGTGGAGCTGTTGCACCCGCGACCCGACTACGGATAAGCGGTTGAAGATGGATGGATGATTTAGATTCAAGAGTTACTTCACGTTTTAAGATTTTTCATCCCCTCCATTAAAATGGAGGGGGACCACTTTGGATGACGTCCCAACCGGAAATGACATCAAATGTTGCCCAATCGACACTCCCAGCCTGTAGACAGGTGCGCTCGGTTATGGAATGATTAATGTTCCGTCTTTTGATTAATCTCTGTCCGGGGCGTGGAGCGTAACTATTTGATAGGACGGAGACCTCTGTTTTGGCAGGTAAGAGTGTTAACTACATATCCACATATGGGAGTTACATTAGTGGTAAAATTAAGTGATGGATCATGGACATCGTGTTGGGGTGTGTGAAATTCAACCTATTTTTCATCATAGACATCTCTTGATTTTGTAGGGAGAATTTTTAATTGGGCTTTCAACGATATCTCCACAATTGCCAGCCTTCAACACAAACAAAGGAGAGATATTTCTCGCCTTGAAATCGAAGTATTCAAATGCAGTGAGGGGCACAAAATAGCTTTTGTTACATTTAATCAGTTTTTGTTCTAAAACAAGAAAAAAAAAGGAATTGCAGCTGTTCGTGTTTTTAAATCGTTTCCAAATACTTTAAGCTGAGAAAGTGTGAAAGTCCTTGAAAAGATTTCCCTGGCTTCTGAATTTCAGAAAGAACCCCCCCCCCCCAACATTATTATTTTAATAAGCTGTATTTTGGACTCTGGGAATATATTTTCTCACAATGTGTTATTTTAGATATATTTGGGCAAATCTATATATACAGTATATTCTTGTATAGTTTCAAACACATGTACATGTACACATGTACAAACACGCCACCTACACAAGTTTGTGGGTGGTGGGAAGTATACCTGATAGGTAGATGTTGTCTCCGGCTGAGATGACACTGAAGAACTCGCGATCGTAGAATGGCAGGCTGGCCAGTGGATACCACTTGCTGTTCTGTGGGTTGAAGCAGGTGACCGCTGTGAGCGAGCGCTGGCTCATCCCTATGGCTTGACGCCCTCCCACCAGCACTATCACCTCCGCCACACCTGGGAGGACAGAGAGACAGAGCAAAATAGAGAGAGTGAGGAGAACGGAGGAAAGAAGGGCGGAATAGATACAGAAAGGAAATGGAGGATGGAGAGAAAATGGGGACAAAGGGAGCCAGAATATAGAGAGACGTGAGGTTGACAGGGGTTGAAGAAAAGACCGAAAGAGAGGGAGAAAGGACAAAGCAAGAGAAGAAGGGAGAGAGGGAGGAGAAGGGGGAAAAGAGAGTTAACTTTAATTGGAAGAGACAAGGTCAAACATTTGTTGAGAGACGACCTTGTCAAGTGGTAAATGGTCTTTATTTCTATAGCGCCTTAAGCCAAAGCACTGTACAATGTGCTTTTACATTCAGTCATTCACATACAGTACTCATTCACACACCGATGGCGGAGGCAACCATACAAGGCACATCGGGAGCAGTTAGGCGTTCAGTGTCTTGATCAAGGACACTTTTGACATGAAGCCAGCAGGAGCCAGGGATTGAACCGGGGACCTTTCGGTTCCCAGATGAGCCGCTCTACCTTGTGAGCTACGGCCCACTGCAATGCAATGCTGAACTGCAATGAGGAGGGAAAAAACATGGTGCCAAACATTTTACAACTGAGTATTTTGCTGCGGTATGTGGTATGTGTTTATGTCTATTTATTAATACTGTCATTCCCAAAAAACAAACAAAAACAGGTATTTTTAAGATACCACCTATTCATTTTCCAAATACGTTAAAAATACAAATAAGCTCGATGACATGACTGTGGCTGGGCAAGAGCGGAGTGTAAAAAGTGACTCGCTCCCAGTCAGCCTGAAACTCCCACACAAACCAGGTGTCTTTTGAATTCGACAGGCCGTCGGCTGCTTGGAAGTCAATAAGCATGCAGTACGGGAAAAACACACAAACACAAAATGCAAAACAGAAAAGTTTCCTCTTGTTCACAGGAAACTCTGTGCTGTGTTTAGTGGGAGAGTATAACTCAATTACCAAGACTGATGGACCTGCCATCTGCTAGGAGACTGCTCGGCCCTCCTGTCCTCCATTCTCCACACAGATACAAACACACTCCCACATACGCACAGGTGCATGTACTGTACTATATGTATGTGCGCACGCACACACGCACAGTGCGCACACACACACACACACGCACAGTGCGCACACACACACACACACACACACACACACACACACACACACACACACACACACACACACACACACACACACACACACACACACACACACACACACACACACACACACACACACACACACACACACACACACACACACACACACACACACACAGGGAGCCACGGGGCAATATTAATGCTAACTTTATCCTGTTGGATATGTATCAATATACAATGTAGCTGGCGGCCACGGAATCTGGAATATTAACACCAAAATAAGCGTCTCATTAAGGGGGAAAGGTTGCTTTGTATTCTACATGCTGTATAAACACAGAGTTCACTTTCATTTTCAGCAGCTTTGCTTTTAATAAAGAAAGGCTTTGCTGTGAAACCGTAGCCGACAAAAGCAGACAACTAGGAAAGTGCAAGGCAGTGGAAAACATTTCCAAAAAGGCTGTTTCACTATATTTGGACGCTGTTCATCTTGTAGGCTCTGTCCATATTGAGAGGGTTGGCCTACTCGTGATAAATGATGAGGCTTGTGATATGCTCTGAAGTGCTAATTTGTATAATCACCCTACAGTTAACTGCTAATAAACGCCATTTCAACTGAAAAAGGTCCAAACACACAAAATGCTTGCACACAAAAGCACACACAACTCGCATGTGATCATCCTCACAAGGACCTGGTACAACTGCACATGCATGTAATATAACATGCATGTGTACAGTCAAGCATATAACACGCACGCACGCACGCACGCACGCACGCACGCACGATAGGTAAGGGGAGCCGCAGGGCAATATTAACACTAACTTCATCCTGTTGGATGTGTATCAAATTATCAATATAAAATGATGCTGGTGGCCACGGAATCTGTAATATTCACATCAAAACAAGTGGCTCGTTAAAAGGGAAAAGTTGCTTTGTATTCCAAATACTGTATAAACACCATTTAGATTTCACTTACATTTTTAGTGGTTTGGCTCTTAACATAAGCAAAAGGCTTTGCTCTGAAACCGTAGCCGATAATATAAAGAGACAACTAGGAAAGTGCAAGGCAGAGGAAAACATTTCCAGGACAGATGACTGTTTATTTGGACGCTGTTCTTGTAAGCTATGTCCACATTGAGAGAGTTGCCGTGATAAATAATGAAGTTTCAGCATCTGAGACTTGTGATATGCTTTGCAATGCTAATTTGTATATTAGCACTACAGTTACCCATTTCAAGATGACACATTTCAAGTGAACACGTGCAAGCAAACAATGCTTGCACGCACAAATACAGACATATAAAAGCACCTCCCTCCTCACACGTACCCAGGAAGCACACACTCTCAAATGACACACACATACACACACAAATGGGGTTGAGCTGTCCAAAAACAGTGGAGATTTTTTTTCCGCAGTATTGTTTCCAAAAAGTAAAGATACAGTTGATAAACAGGCACTTCACATTTAAGTCAGGGGTGAAACAACTGCTTAAATAAAAATGTAGTCCAGTCAACCCCAGTCTGTATGCGCAGTACTGCTTCCGTATGGTACTGGCTGACAAACAACCACTTTGTAAGCGAAAGCGGTATCAAAATGCAGTCCATTTACTATATAAATGCAGTCCATTTACAGACAGAGGGAGCAAAAGAGCGACATATTAAAAACACACATAATAATCCCCATCTGCACGTTGAGTATCTTCGACAAACACGTTAAAAACATGTGCAGACACTGGAGAAATACACCAGTGATCATAGGCACACAAACAGGCTGGACCTCTCTCAGCCCTACAGAGACACATCTACTAACCAGACAGAAATAAGCTTTCTGTTTCTAAGAAGTAGGCAGACAAGCAGAGACAGAGCTAGAGAGAAGAGACAGAAAGTGAGAGTGATACACACAAAACAAGAAAGAAACTGGTACAGAGATAGATAGAAGCAAATAATGAGAGAGAGAGAGAGAGAGAGAGAGAGAGAGAGAGAGAGAGAGAGAGAGAGAGAGAGAGAGAGAGAGAGACAGAGAGACACAGAGAGACAGAGAGACAGAGAGAGAGACACACAGAGAGAGACACAGAGAGAGATACAGTATATTCCTATGACACTCCAAAATGAGGTTAACCAATGGTTCATCTGCTTGGATCAATAGTCTTCCACTTCCAGACACTCCTGTCAGACACATCCCTAGACTGTCCTAGCTCTCTCCCCTCTCTCCTCAACAAAAAATAAATAAAAACATAAAAAAATAAACTGCCAGCCATTATTCAGATGTTTTGAGGTCTCAAGTAACTTGCCTCTCTTTCCCTGTGCTTTCCAAAGCTAGTACGCTACACAAAGAGAGGCTTTTTTATTAAAGGGACACTTCACCCTTTATGCAAAAATATGTTAATGTCGTTTAGAAGATTTAGAACACTTTCCTGGGGTCTTTATGTGTGTAATATGTGGTTTTAGATTGTTTTTGATTTTTTTTTGATATTTTAGATTCACAGACACTGGTCTCACTTCCTTCCTGGACTACATGTTGTCTCAGTAAGACAGCCCTCCCCTATCCACAAGGAGGAGCAGTGCACCAAGCATTATGGGAATTGTAGTGCAGGAAGTACAGTGAGTCCAGTGTCCATATTACACACAAAGACCCCCAGGAAAGTGTTCTAAATCGACATTAACATATATTTTTTTGCAAAAAGGGTGAAGTGTCCCTTTAAGGCTAATCCAAGGACAACAACAAGGGGTAATAATACTACAAAATGCATACATACAGGCATCATGGACATACTGTAACTTTTTTTTTTGCTTATGTGCCTTTATTGATAGTTACAGTGAAGACGGACAGGAAAGAGGGAGAGAGACATGCAGCAAAGTCATCATGAACGGGACTCGAACACGCAACGAGCTGTCAGGCCAGAGCCTACACGTATATGTGGCATGTGCCTGGACCACTAGGCCAGCGGGCGCCCTAGGACATACTGTAACTTAAGCCCAATACATACTCCCTCAGACCCTCATACTCCCTCAGACCTCCAAAGTCCAAACCTTTCTTCGGAAAGGGCAGCGATATGACTAAAAATTTCCGAACTTTGGATGGGCGGTCTCTGAACTTTTTCCCTGACCTTGTTCACCTCGAGATGTCCCGACTCTCTGAACTATAGTTCGGAGAGTATCTACTGTTCTTTAGTGACGACTCCCGAGCAGAGAGACGGACAGCTAGTTATTGTTCTCCTGCGTTGGGCTAGTCTCACGCAGCCAGAAGCTTGGAGATCTCCACCTACAGCACCACTACGTCTGGGGAAATCTAAATGCAATGCTTGTCGGAAACCATGTGTATTGTTTACCATGTAAACCAATCCTGACACCATCCCAAATATGAAGGACCTCCCTAAAGTGGTTGCATTTGTTCTGCAATGCAGTTATCTTTAAAATCTCTGAATTGTTTCCACGCAGTTTTCTGACCTACACTGAACTCGGATGTCACCAGACGAATTTGTAGGCAGAGATCTCCAATTGTTTGGCCATGCGAGACTGAAGGCCTGATATATTTTATAGCTAAAGCAATTTTCTCAGCTTCATGGTGTCACAAATTCACAATCCAACCTAAAATCATTCAATGGCCCACTCAAGAACTCTGAAACCTTCGAATAATGTTCAGCTGGGATAAGTGGGAGTCCATTAACAGTTACAGTAAAAGAAACCACTGCAATACTTCTTTGAGAAATGTGATCGCCTACCACAGCACGCACGCACACGCACACGCACACACACACACACACACACACACACACACACACACACACAGTACACAAAGTACACCCACTCACACAAATAATACTGGCTTTCTCTTGCCATTGTCGTTTCTCATCGACTGTTCATTTGCTTTCTTAAAGTCTCTGTTATGAGTATTAATAATCCACCACACTGTTTTTAAGTGTATCGTTATCATCTGATTTCTCCAATTACACCAACTAAGTTATGTTATCACGCAGATCTGCGCGGATACAACAATATGTCTTTGTTTTCACATTATGTAATGTTCTGTTTATTTTTACTTTCTACTGCAAATAGATACATACAGTACTGTACTGTATTAAAATAAATACAACCAGTAGTGTTAGTGTAACAACCTGGATTAAAACCTGGGTTGTCCTGCATGTTGTCTGCTTTTGACGGAATTCTCCGTCAATTAATGTACTTTATCAATATGTAACTGCCTCACTGAAAATCAACTTTTAACACTAAGTCACCCCCAGCACCAGGAGACGTCCAGGAGCATTCCATAGAGTCCCATTAAAAGTAGAATCTTCTTTGGCTGTTATCTCTGAAACTACAAGCGCTGTCCGTGGTGATCATCATCCATCGGATGTTCAGATCTGATTTGGGATCAGATCGCATCGCTCCCGACATTAACGTTTCTGGCGAAAGATAAACATTGTGAGCTACTGCTAACATAAGCCGTTTCTTACAATGGAGGTCTGCGAGCGAGGAACCCGGATGTGAAAACATGGTAATCTTCCCTATTCTGGCTTGCGCAGCTAACTACCCTCTATCGCCACCTGGTGGCAGTTAACTTGTTAAGCTTCAGGTTTTCAGGCATGGCTACTCTGCTTCTCTAGTAAAATGCACGCAAGTGTTTACAACTTAGACTAGAGTCGGTGGTGTTGGTTTACAGAGCCTCATTAGCCAACACGAGACGGACATGCAAATTAGCACCACATAAGACTCACAAAGTATGATGTTTTTCCAAAGATTCCAACCACACTTAATGCATATGAGATTTCAAAAGATTAATTAAAAATCCGGGGAATAAAGACAACTTATGCGATACAGCTTATCTCCCCAAGTGTCCAATTACAGAGCTTAAGGGGATCACAAGTGTCATTTCTAGCAGAGGCAGTTCCTTGCTGTGCAGACTTGTATACATATCTCTGGCTTGTTTGTCTTTGTTATCACCTCGTGCTAATGTGATCTGCGGGGGTTCTTCGCTGTGCTTTCCACATGGCCAGACATGTCAGGGATCGTGCGCATCTGGGCGGCGGGCGCCCCTGTGCGTCTTTGACCTCCCCGAGCCCCGAGCGGCCGGCAGCAAAAACACTAGCCATGCAGCATCGGGCCTGTCAGAGCAGAAGAAACATGGCAGAGGAGCGCAGCCAATGGGGACTCATAGCCTCCCATCAGACGGCATGCTTGTGCGTGCGTGTGCGTGTGTGTGCGCGTCCTACCCTTTGAGCAGGTCAGTGTGAATACACGTGTTTCTCTCTAGGACCGGTATGTGTGTGTGTGTGTGTGTGTGTGTGTGTTAAAATATGTTTTCATATACTGTACATTTCATCTCTGCGTGTATATCCTTCTTTGTGTGCAGGGTTGTATCTGTACGTGTCGGGGAAAGTGTGCGTGCGTGCGTGCGTGCGTGCGTGCGTGCGTGCGTGCGTGCGCAAATTCCCCGACAACACAGCCAGCCACTCAGGGACGGCTGTCAGTCAGTCAGGGGCTTGATGGTTGCGAGGATAGTGTGATGGTGAAGCGGCGGAGAGCAGTGGAAAAACTAAGAGGGATTGAAGTGGTAACTGAGTTCTCAACCATGACGCCGATGTGTCTGTGTGGTTCCTGATCCGAGACTGACGCTTGTTCATGCAGGTATTGATATAAAACAAAACAATACCAAAAAAAAGCTTTGTAATTTAGCCATTACAACCATGAGTGCTGTGCTGAAGGCCAGCTAGTACTGCTCAGTCTTTGTCAACAACAGGTACAAGAACACTGCACTGCATGGTCCCCTTAAAGTGCGGTGTGCTTATACAGTAAAGTGTGATTGCCAAACAACATTGCCAACAAAAGCCACGACTCAGTCAAAAAATGAAACAATTGCCTGTTCCAGCTGGGAACATTTTTCCAATTTCTTCTAGCAAATCATTGTCACTTTCAGGGCAGAAATGCTTCAAAATGTGGCATTTCTAAAACACAGTGGTGTAGAGTAGTAGTTTTCAGCTAGTGGTCCTTGAGGGGGTTCCAGGTAAAGCTAAATGATGGAAAGTTGGTAACCAAATGAACCCTTATAGATCTTTAACTCTTGAGTGTAAAATGAAACCAAATGGACCCAAGGGTTCATTTGGTTTCATTTTACACTCTCAAGAGTTAAATTATTGTTAAACATCAAACCGGGGAGGGTGGGGTATATGTGGGGTTGTTTGTCTATCAAAATTGAAAATCCTATAAATAAAGTTATAAAAAAAAAAGATCTGCATTAATTCAATTACAACTAGAAAAAGTGCCCTTCCGGGCACAGGTCTCCACCAGGAGGATAGGAGTGTGTGTGATGTTTGGCAAAATGTTTAGGAGGATGTTTTTTTGTATTTGTTTTTGCAACAATTTGCTTCATTTTGTTGAGGAAATGCAGAGCCAGATCACTCATAGCATCTCTGAGGATAGAATTCTGGATGAGCAAGACATGTGCAGCATTTTGTACAAAACGGGCCACTCCTGAAAACTTTGGAAGGCAATCTTAGCCAATCAGTGTACAATCTGAGAAATCCAACAGACTCGTCTTGATCACATGACTACAGAGATCATGTGTACCGATTGCCATTTCTTCATACGCCTTTGATGGCAATTGGATGATTTGAGGCATTTGGTACAAAAATGTGTTTTGCAAAAATCAACCTGTTGGTGGCGCTATAACAGGCCAATGTGAAAAGGGTGGGATATATTCCTCAGCCTAGTAAGAAAATGTGTGAAAGATTTCACGTAAATTGCATGCTGCGTTCATGATTTGAGGCTATTGTTCAAAACGGGGCAATCTTGCAAACTGTGAAAGCCAATTATAGCCAATTAGGATGGAATATGAAATATCAGACAGATCCGACTTGAGCACATGACCATAGAGATACTGTGTAACGATTTGTGAGATTTTTGGACAGAATCTGGAGGAGTAATATCAAAAAATGTGTTTTACAAAAGTCGGCCTCCTGGTGGCGCTATAAAAGGCAGATGCGGAAAATGCAGGTCAAAGGTTTGTCCTTGGCCTCTAGGGAGTGTGCATGCAACGTTTCACGCAGATCTGTGCAGTTTTAGGTAAAAAATGTGAAAAGCTGCCTCATGGTGGCGCTATAACAGGCCGTTCTGGAAAATGTGGGGCAGAGGTTCATCGTTGGCATCCAGGGAGTGTGTGTGCAAAGTTTGGCATCGACCGGGTTAACGGTGCCGGAGATTAGCTGTACACAGACGGACGGAAGGAAGGACGGACGGACGGACGGACACACGGACGGAGTGCAAAACATACTCTCTCCCCATGCCTTCGGCCTGGTGGAGACAATAAGTCTAAACAGACAGAGAAGGTAGATTTTTTCATCAACGCCTATTATCTCATATGGTATCACCATCAATACAGCATGGAATTGTGGACAAAGTCCTATCCCACGACAACAAAATATTCTTAGTCTTTGGTCTGAGAGGCTCATCAAAATGGTGGTCCGTGGCTCAAATGCAGAATAAATAATGGGCGTTGATAAGAAATAGGTTGAAAATCACTGGTGTAGAGCCTTCGACTTTAGACACACGAGCACGTATGTGTACACCCACTGCACACAGACAGACACCGCAGCACCTATATTTAGTCTTAGTTTTAGTCATTATAGCTTCGTTTTTATTTCGTTTTTGTCAGTGAAAAAGGTAGTCGACATTTTGTCATAGTTTTAGTCAACACTGCTCTACTGATCAGCCCTCTTTTAACTAAACAGACTTGTAAGGGGCAAAAGAAACAGTTGAGCTGATCTACGGTATATTATGTGCACAATCTTACGCATTTCCCCAAAACCATTAACCATCTTAAAATAACACATTTGTCTCCAGAGTTAATGAGAGTTAATAGAATTTGCCCTTCCAGTGATATCACCAGGAGGACAATTACACCCCGCAGAGTTAAACACAGCTCAGTGAAACGATGACAATGAAAAATAGCGAGGTCTTAAGTCTCTCTGAGGGATACCGCTTGGCCACATATAGGTTTTAAATTACTATGCTGCTTAAAATATTTACAATAGCACGGTGGGATTTTTGTAGGAATTCAATAAAAAAAACTCAACACTGTGGCAAAAAGATCTAATAACCTCCAGACTATGGTATAAATATGCCTCAGACTGAGGGAAGCAATTACACCGGAGGCTGGAAGAGAAATGAAGAACGCACATACGGTATAATATCATCATAAGCCCCTTCCAGGTAATCTGCCCCCCTGGTGACACCACTGTATGGTGATCGAAGTCTGCTGCTTCCTCATCAAAACCTCCTTACGAGAGGGCCTGGTTGACTGTTAGACCACGTAATAGACAAAGTGCTTGATGTTCTTCTCTTGATCATGCCTCAAATTATTGACGGAATGACGCTTTACTGCTTCAAGCAGCCAGACTAATGGTGCATTCACACGGGCAGATGAAACGCCCCACGTGAACGCAACATCACAGCCCCATAGAGCACCGAAGTCTGACGCCAATATCGCTAGAGGGTCCACGGGTTTGTGTATTTATTTATTTGTAATATAGGGGGATCTTAAATCGCCTCATATAAGAACTGTGTTTGAAAAATAAACGAATCATGCTGGCAGTTTCACTCATATGGATATGAAGAATCAACTGACTGCAAAAACACTAATATTACTGATGCCGAATCTTCGCTAGAAACAGACCGTGTCAGATGTGAGCGACTGACTGCCGAAAATGATACAGAGCCACCTCCCCGACAATATCGGCGAGACAGTTTGTTTATTTTTGGACCACAATTCTTATGAGAGACGATTTTAAGATGACCCAATGTTATTATCCATAGAGAAAAACCTCCGTGAACCCCTTGGGACCAGGGCATGAGCGAGTGACGTCAGGACTTGGGCGCTCTATTGAAAGGAGGCAGGGGGAGCGTACGGCGCTGTCTGATAATAATTCACAGTTGGGACAGACAGGGTTGTTCAGGAGCCGTGGAGCCTGGCAACAGAACAAGCGCTCAGCCTGACAATTTGCTCTCGTCGCTTCCACCTGACTCTGCTTTTCCCTAATGACTCCTATCTGTGACACCAGAACCACCCCGCCTATACACAGAACCCTGTGTCTGGAACAGACTGTGGGAAAGCGCTAAAGGGCGCAATGGGCTCTGTTGCATTGCAGCACTACCAGAAGTATCAGATCTACAATCTCACAACGGATCGCAGCGCGAGACGATGTGAGCTTGTCGTGCTGCTATTTTCGGTGTGCAACACAGACAACAGCAAGTATAAATCCAACTTAGCACACACAAACCCACCTTACAGACAGTCACACACACACACACAACAAGGTTTTACATACTGAATATGCACGCGTGCATTACATACATATACGAGCACACGCACGCACGTACACACGCACGCACGCACGTACGTACACACACACACACACACACACATACACATACACACACACACACACGCTCTTGCAGAAGTATAGGATCCCTGCTGTTCCACAGATATGAAGAAGAAGAGGAGATTGATTGAAAGATGGATACTGAGGACAGGTAGAGGTGGAGAATTCTTGCTTTTCCTCTTCCCCCGGGAGCCAGCAGGACCCCTTCCTCCTCTTAACATACCTTATTAAATTTCTCCTTTCTTTCGGCCTCATGCTGTGACCCTGCTTCATACGTTCTCTTTTCTTTTCCTCTACCCTGCGGCCATCTCTCTCTCTCTCGCTCTCTCCCCATCTTTCTCTCCCTCTTTCCAACCCCAGGGACTCATCTCTCCCTCCCATCTCACTCATTCTCCTATTCTCTCATACTTTCTCTCCCGTCCATCACTCTCCCTCTAACCAAAGACGCAGCGGTCTTTTTGTTCTGTGGCTGTATGCTTCCATCTTCCTCGTCCTGATTCCAGGCTCTTTTCTCGGGCTCCATCCCCGTTTCCTGTGGGCTGCCTCAACCTTTCTGTGACCCTTTGATTCAATCTCGACCGACAGAAGAAGGTGGAGGGAAGCTGCGTTGGGTGTGGTTGAGTTTCAGGGGTGAAGTCGCGGTTGAGGTTTAGGTTGGGGGCGGGTGGTGCTTAGGCTGGAACTGAGATAGTGTTGATTTCGTCGACTAAAACTATGACGAAAAATGTTCGCCGACTAACGATTTTCACTGACAAACTATGAATAAAAACTAAATAAAAAACGATGACTAAAACTGAGACTAAATCTATTGAAGATTTCGTCAACAAATAAAAACGCATGCCGAAAATAGCCAATCTAATCTCACAACGCGTCGCATCAGCCGTCCCTTGAGCCAGTACAATTTTTTACAGTTTTTGAGGTAAACCACACCAATGCAACTCATTGAGTTGCATTGATGTGGTCTACCTTAAAAACTGTTTTGTCCCAACCAGACCCTTTGGTGTGGTTTGGGCTTTACAATAAGCAAGGTAAACAGATCGTTTTGCCCTGACCAAGATGGACACTCTATGATAACAGCGTTCTTTGCGATCTCGCAATTGAGGCTCAGATTGAAGGTGATTGAACAGAACATCGATGTTATGAACTCATTCAATGAAAATCACACTCGTATGAAGTGAGGGGCGCTCTTATCATCATACATCAGCCAATCAAATCATCACATTCCGTGCTACAAACACACCTACACACAAAGCTGTGCATAGGAGGGGCTAGCGCCCCTCAAAATCGGCGATATGTCGCGGTTACAATAGTAACGCACAATTCTGATGAAAGTCGGCAGAATAGTAATTTCAAAATAAAAGGCCCCGTGCATCCTGGTGGCAGTGAAGGGACAGCGCTCAATGGTGTCAGTCAAAGTGTTCAAATAATAGCAAAAAAGGCAAAAAAGTGAGGAAGTGTAATGCGAGTTTATTCCAAGCTGTCGGGCTGTAGAAGCAGAATGCTGCTTCACCGTGTTTTGGGGCTTTTCCTTGTGACATCATGTGGCAGCCAAGTCTATGGACTTCACTCCCCACTAGGGTGATTTTTATATGCCATTGTAGGCACTTGGAGCAGGTCAGCAGTAGAAGACCTGAGGGGGGCTGGCAGTTTGGAACATAATCTAGGCAGGCAGTCATAGAGGTAGGGAGGTATAAACTCCCCCCCACCTCCATGTCTTCCTCCTGCACATAGAGAACATGCTAGGTAATCGCTCTCCATCTGAGTGGTCACAGTCCAAAGGTCAGGTCTGCAGAGCTTTCATTTTCCCAGCAAGCGGCGCAGACAAGCCACAGGTTATCTCATGTGGATTTACCGTCTCCATGATCTTACATTCATGAGCTCACACACAGACGATAAACTCAGTGCTTCTGTGAATATCTATCTATCGATCTATCTATCTATCAATCTATCCATCAATCTATCTATTGAAGTGATAGCAGATCCTCTCACTCTCTCCTCTCTCCCTCTCTCCCTCTCTCCCTCTCGCTCTCTCTCTCTCTCTCTCTCTCTCTCTCTCCCTCCCTCCCTCTCTCCCTCCCTCTCCCTCTCTCTCCCTCTCTCTCTCCCTCCCTCCCCCCCCCCCCCCCCCCCTCCAAATGCCATCCAGTCCAGAATCAGAGGGTCCACTAAAGGGCATTCTTCACATAGAGCTATTAGGCATTTCTGGCACATTCTCCAGTGTCCTGCTTTCTCCACTTTGAGCCATAAAACAGAGCAATCTCACGCTACATTGGCTCCAAAAGACAAACCAGGCTGAATAATTACCCGAAGCAGGGCAATAATCAACAAAGTCCAGACAAACGTGCAGGCTTATAATAATTGTCTTTCAAACTGCTGACAGCCCTTTGCCACCGCTATCTCCTCGCCTAATGGTACGTAGCCAAGACCGTATAGCCTGGAAGAAAGATGACAAATAAATTCAATTATTCTTAAAAAAAACTGAGGCCATCGTCAGTGGCACTGAAAAGGGATGTGTGCAGGCGACAGACGGAGCGTCATGTCTGTGCCGGGAGGGGCTGGTGGTCCCTGACTTGCATGGACATCCCATGATCCTTTATTATGACGTCCATGTGTTGTGTGGCTCCTGCTGTGCTCATGTAATTTGGCAGTGGCGGTGGTGGTGGTGGTGGAGGCGGTGATGGAGGTGGTGGTGGAGGTGGTGATGGAGGTGGTGGTGGTGGTGATGATGGAGGTGGTGATGGAGGTGGAGGTGGAGGTGGTGATGGAGGTGGTGGTGATGGAGGTGGTGGTGGAGGTGGTGATGATTGATAGAGGTGGTGGTGGAGGTGGTGGTGGTGATTGATGGTGGTGATGGAGGTGGTGATGGAGGTGGTGGTGATGGAGGTGGTGATGGTGATGGAGGCGGTGGTGATGATTGATGGAGGTGGTGATGGAGGTGGTGGTGATGGAGGTGGTGGTGATGGAGGTGGTGGTGATGATTGATGGAGGTGGTGATGGAGGTAGTGGTGATGGAGGTGGTGATGGAGGTGGTGATGGAGGTGGTGATGGAGGTGGTGGTGAGGATTGATGGAGGTGGCGATAGTGACAACAGCCCCCTGGAGCGAGGAGCGGCTTTCCCCCCGCTCCGCTCACATGGTCTGATAGAGATGGTGGTGACGATGATGGTGGTGGTAAATGGTGCATATCTATAGCGGCTTTATCCAAGGCTCTTTACATAGATTGTGCATTGTACATTCAGTACATTAAGATCAGTACATTCTAAAGTACTCGGATGATACAACTTTAATTTCTCTTCTAGATAGTTCCAGTGATCCTGGACTGCACCAACACAGAGTAAATAAGGTGGTTGAATGGAGTGATAACAACGCTCTCATCATTAACACAAAAAAGACAGAAGAGATTATTTTTGGTGCACCACTAGAGACACACAGATCCCCCATCACTATTCATAGTGAACAGATTAACCAGGTATGTTCATATAAATACCTAGGAGTAGAAATAGATAATCTCCTGTCGTGGAAAAATCAGATTGAATCAGTGTGTAAGAAAACAAAGCAAAGAATCTATTTATTTCTCCGTTTAAGATACTTTGGTGCTAGTAGAACGTAACTTCTGTTATTATGAGTGTTCTTCAGTACTGTAGTACCACCTGGTATGGATGTTTGTCTGTAGCCTTAAAGTCACAACTGCTGCAACAACTAAACATTTGTTCAAAGATTGTTGGACAACCACTTCAGAGGCTCTATACATCCACGTATGATAACAGCATCCTAAGGTTAGCAAGGAATATCACCTCTAATACTAGCCATGTTTTGCATGGAGAGTATAGGTTGCTGCCTTCAGGAAGGAGATATGGTGTTCCAGCATACAATAAGATCAGATTGAAGAGGTATTTTGTCCATCAGTTGACACTGAGGCTTAATCTGGATTTTGGCCAGGACTAGACTGAGCTGTGGACATTATGTTATATGTATGCAACTGTATTTTCTTTTTTTGTCCTGTGTTATGTCAAATGTGTGTATATGTGTTGCATACAAGGCCGCTGGGTCGCAAAACAAATTTCAGTGCAAACTGACAATAAAGTACTATATTATTATATATCATATCATTCACCCATTCATACACCGCAGGCACCAACCTGCCCTATCGGGAGCAATTAGGGGTTCAGTGTCTTGCTCAAGGACACTTCGACACTATCTCTGGGGGAGCCCGGGATTGAACTGGGAACCTTGCGGTTTCCATCCGGCCACTCTACCCCTGAGCCACCGCCACTGGTAGAGATGGTGGAGTGCATGCGCGCACACGCACGCACGCACGCACGCACGCACGCACGCACGCACGCACGCACGCACACACGCACACACACACAGCCATAATTAACAACACACTGACAAGTGTTCTGGTGAACACCACGTGTAAAGCACACGCTGCTGGTGAGCGGAGCACTAATGGGTCAAGCCCAGGCTGCGGCAATGTCTGGAACACCAAATGCCTGCCAAGCGGTGACCATCTGACCTCCTGCGGCAGCCAAGCTATTCTGTAAACCCGTTTAACCAAAGCCTGCTTCTCCCGGAGAGCAGCATTTTTATTGGGTTTGTCGTCCACAGCAGGGGTCATCATGGTCGATAAGCCAGCGCGCTTCCTGGATAAGGATTTCTGAACAAGCAATTTAAATCTTCCCCACACACAACACATGATTGGGTCCCGACCCTTGGTTTTGCAAAAGAAAAAAAAATCTTCTTCTGGGGAGATTTTTAAATGGAATAATTTGTAACAGGGAACACAGACTCACGGAAAGATAAATCATTGTACAGATCAAATGGCCGTTAAGAGCTGCTGCATTGCAGCGAACAGCATTTATACACTGTAGCCAAGGCCAGCACTTATCACAGCTGATTGTACGAATCTGTGTGTCCGTGTGTGTGTGTCCGTGTGTGTGTGTGTGTGTGTGTGTGTGTGTGTGTGTGTGTGTGTGTGTGTGTGTGTGTGGAGAGAGAGAGAGCCTATTAGGGATCTTAACAAACAATTTACATATGACAATGAGTGTGGGCTAAACTTGGTGAAGTTATAGCCGTGTGTATCAGTGTATGCAGGCATGTAGGTGTGTGTGTGTGAGTAAGATGAAGATTGAGACAGAGGAACAATGTCAAGCTCTTATGAGAGAGAGAGAGAGAGAGAGAGGCCACTGGGTGCCCCAGTCATTACAGCTCATTTGTCTGAGTGCTATTCCACTCGGCTGGGCTGAGTTAACAGTTTGCCTCGGATCACTCCCTCCCCTCCTCTGAGCTAGTACAGCACCCTGCAGCTACCACAGAGACAGGGAAACGGGGCATAAACTGTGTGCATGTGTTGAGAGAGAGTGAGACACAGTGTGTGCATGTGTTGAGAGAGAGTGAGACAGAGAGACACAGTATGTGCATGTGTTGAGAGAGAGTGAGACAGAGAGACACAGTGTGTGCTAGGGCATTCACTTCTAGTCATTTTTACTAGTTGACTAGTTGCCTAGTTTACTAGTCGACTAGTCGACTAGTTGTAAAACCACCTTTTATGTTAAAAAAAACAAAAAAAATATTTTTTGGAAATAAATATTTGTACATTAAAAAACTGTGTACATTGGTGACTATAACTATAATCTACCTGATATTGAGGCCTACAAAATCAGTAAAAAAAATGTACTAGTCGACTAGTAAACTAGTCGACTAGTTGCTTAATGCCCTAGTGTGTGCATGTGTTGAGAGAGAGTGAGACAGAGAGACACAGTGTGTGCATGTGTTGAGAGAGAGTGAGACAGAGAGACACAGGACAAAACTTTGTCAGAGGGCATTAATATACAATAGTCTGTGTGCGCTTGTGATTAAATAGTGCCAAAATGTTGTCTTTTACACACACACACACACACACACACACACACACACACACACACACACACACACACACACACACACACACACACACACACACACACACACACACACACACACACACACACACACACACACACACACACACACACACACACACACACACACTTTGGAGCATTTTGGAGCCAACTCCCAGCAGATTCCTGATCTCTCCGATGTCTAATGACAACTAATCAGAGGCACATCCACCATCTAATTAACCAATTAGCAGCTAATAGATTCACGTACCGTATATGCAACGCATGGAGGATCCATTATGGGACTCCCGTGCACTTCAGTGGAAGCAATCTACCCCCCCTAGGCCCTCATCCGACCAAACGGGGAACAGGTTTGGTGCATGATCAGTCTATTGTGAAAGACATTTTCTTTGCTTTATACGTTTATTTACTAGGATTGATTCACCTAGAAAATGTGTCTCCTGTATGTTCAAAGTTTTGCAAGAAACTTTAGCCGGGCACAGATTGTAGGGTAATTATGGCTGTGATGGTATTGGAATTTTGATTGCTGTGGTGAAAAAGCAATATTTATTGCTTTTATTATTATGTTTAGCCGGCGGTTTAAAACCAACATTTTGCAGCCACAGTCGTAAAGTCTGATTGTTTATTTTGTGCTGTAATTTATGTATATAATTGTAACCCAATGTTTAATCCAGTAATGCAGTTATTTACCCTGCCCTAATAATTGAGTTGATTTGGGGCTTGATTCGCCCCTGCTGAGAATCATTGAGTTGTTCCCTATGAGGCTGGTCTGAACCGATTATTTGCCCAAACCTTATCCTTTTATTTAGTTTAGTTTATTCGCACAATAAAAAAACAGTACAAAAAAGGTAACATCAATAAAAGAGAAGTATGTGCAGGTGATAAAAGAAACCAAGGAGGGCTTATCCTGACGTGTAGTACGAAGTGTTCACAGACAGAAAGTCGCAAACCCTCCCAATCAGCTCGATGTCGCCCCGATTCCAAACATGTTATGATATTTATGACTGTAAAAACAAACAGAAATACAGTAGCAACGAAAGGCTGCGTTGACTGGCAAGCAGTGCATGTCATGGTGGGCGAAGATGGTGCGCGAATACAAAGAGGTCGTCCACTATCTGTCGACTGTCAAGTCAGGTGGACTGTGGAAATAACAAGACACACGGAACCGGCTCCGCAAGCTGTGTCTGACTGTCAACCTCCATGTTTGTCTACATCGGCCTCTTCGCCATCATGTGATACGGTGCATACAGTAGTTCCCTCTGAAATAATTAACCCATTTTGACCTGAGATCAGATTCTAAAAATGTCTTCTACATCCTGACAGTTTTCTGAAAAAGCTATGTTTCTCTGTCAGCCGTTCTTCGATTTTTCAAAAATAGCAGACCTACAAGCTCGTAGCGCGCCACTCGGTGGCGCGCTATGAGCTTGTAGATCTGCTATTTTTCAATAGCTAAAGCATAACATAATGCTAACACCAAAAGGGGTTCCCGCCCAAAATGGGTTAATGAATTTCCTCCAAAGTTTGCAGGACGGCGGTGATGTTGAGTGGAGAGTTTAGTTTACTCCATGTAAGAGATACAAAATAAATACATAAAAAACATGTAAATGAGGCAAGCCGTACAGTAGGTGGATCTATCGGGTTCTTAGTTATAAGGCTGATTACAGTCCCGATCTGGAGGGATAGAGTGTCATGTCTTAATTGGAAATCTAACTTGAAAGAGTAAATTGGATGTGCAGCAGGAGAAATTCTAATTTGTGGGCACTGCTGAAAAGAAAAAAGATTAAAGTGCAACGTGTGGGAGATATACGAGATAAATGTTTGCACAACATGCTCACACGCACAACACGGACCCATACAGACACACACACACACACACACACACACTGATGCGTAGCATACCATGCACACAGCGATGCATGCGTACGTGTGCGATTCACAAGCTCACAGATTGAGTGCACTCAGCAAGAAGTGTTTCACGGATGGCAGTTCTCCTTTCTTTTTTCCGCTTGAGAGACTTATCTTCTGAGCTCAGGTGGTGTTCCATCTGTTTATGTGCACTTTGGAACACACACAGTCACACACACACACACACAGTCACACAGTCACAGTCACACAGTCACACAGTCACACAGTCACACACACACACACACACACACACACACACACACACACACACACACACACACACACACACACACACACACACACACAGAACAAGTAGACACATGTCAAGGCCATATTTCCTTCCTGCATAAACTGCAATAGGGAGAGAGGAAGATCAGAAAATGTCATCCCTTCAAACTTCATTCTACATCCCTCTCTCTCGAGTCTCTCTCGCTTGCTCATCCTCCTTTTCCTCTCCTCTGACTCTTCCTCTATTTTTCTCGCGCCCCCATCTCCCCTCCTCCTCGTCAACATCGTTCTCCAACAGCCTCAACCTCCCCTTCCGATTTATTTCCTTCTCTCCATCTGTAGGCCTCCACTCCTCCATTTCCCCCGGTCCGTTCATCCACTATAGCCTCAGAATTCAAACAGTCCTGTCTCTCTTTCTCTCTCTGTCCTCAAGCTTTCCCTGCAGTCCCATTGACCATGCACCCTGCTGTGAAACGCAGCGCAGGCCAACAGAGCAGCAGATGGCCACACACACACACACACACACACACACACACACACACACACACACACACACACACACACACACACACACACACACACACACACACACACACACACACACACACACACACACACACACACACACACACACACACACACACACACACACACACACACACACACACACACACAGAACACTTGCTCAAATGGCTACACAATATCAAAAGCCTGTGCATGAAGGCCGGTGCGCACGCACGCACGCACATGCACACATTCACACGTTATCATACTTAATTGCTCCTAACACATTGTCAGACCTGAAGACAAGGTGTCAGACTCTGACACGTCTTAGCACCAGGGCTTCAGTGTCAGGATTTGGAAATGAAGTCAGGGTTGTAAAACTCTGTGTCAAGGGAGGGCACGCACACGCACACACACACACACACACACACACACACACACACACACACGCACAGCCTACCCTCCTACACACACACGAACAAGTACGCTTTGTGTATACAAGCACATATCCCAACATCCAGTGTATACTACTATACTGTACACACGCCTGCCCCAAGACGCTCTTTCACGCACGCACGCACGCACGCACGCACGCACGCACGCACGCACGCACGCACGCACGCACGCACGCACGCGCACGCACGCACAATGTAAATCGATGAGCCCGTCTTTGGCTTGGATCATCATCAGAACGGTCTGCCAAAGGCATGCTCTGCCGCCCACAATCTTGTTTGACCCCCAGAGCACATGCACCCACCCTGCTCCCACACACTATACACACACTGGGGAGCCGCTCAGGTCAGCCACGCTTCAACCCTCTCACTGCCCTCTGCTAAGAAACAAGCCTGGCTTTTACTGTATAGCTGTCGTACTGTGACGCCTTGTGATCTCGTACATCGTCTGTGTTCGGTGTGTGACACCGGCACGTATAAGTCTATCCAATCCAATCCAATTTATTTATATAGCAACTCAGGGTTTACAAAGTGCTGTACAGAAGGTTAAAAGCTAAATACACTGTAAAGCTGAAACATAGAAACACCAGCAAGACCACACAGTAAAAAAAGAACACATAGCCAAATAAAAAAAACACAGAAACTCTCAAACGGAATTAAAAGTCAAGGTGTACAGGTGTGTCAGGCGAGATTTAAAAGTCTCTATGGTGGGGACTGGTTTGACATGGGAGGGGAGCTCATTCCACAATTTGGGGGCTATGCCAGAAAAGGCTTGTTCACCTCTGGTACCTTTTTTGTGTCGTTGAGATTCAACTGGCCTGCAGACTGCAATGGCCTTGAGGGAGTATAAACCTTTATAAGATCACAGAGATACTGCGGTGCCAGACCATTCAGTGATTTAAAGACAAACAATAAAATCCTAAAATCAACTCTAAAATGAATGGGTGAGTCAGTGAAGAGAGGCCAGAGCAGGTGTAGGGGCGTAGGCTAGGGGCTACGACTACTGTAAAAGGCATGAAGGGAACCATTTCACATTTGCAGCAAGAGGTCAAATGCTTTTCCAAAAGCCCCTGCTAGGTTTTCCACTCGCTCTCAATACGGGGCCAAATGGAAGCCTTGGCTTCTGCGAGGCGAACCCATTCGAGGTTACTACGAAACCTGAGAGTTGCCAACCACAACAGTTTCTCTGAGTGTCCGATGGAGCTGATTTAGCTTTGGCCTCTGTCATGACAGACCCGACCGTGTAAGAGAAAAAAAACATTAAACGCGCAGCGGGTCGGGCCTCAGTCAGGCCTTTTCGGTCCAAGCACATCAGGCCAAGCACTCCTTTTCCAAGCAGCCTCCGACATATTTGCTTATGTTGTTAAACTCGGATATTCCTGGAAATCAGTTGGCACTTTAAAGCCTGCAAATTGCTTCTGGCTGTTGCCCCCCCAGCGCTGTTTGCCCAACCAGGACCCCCTGATTCTTTCCCGTCTCAATAAAGAGCTGCCTAATTACGGCGTCTGTGAGGTATTATGGGGCTTAGTGTGGACACGCAAGTCCGTCCAGCGTAACTTATTTTCTGCTTGGCAGAATGGAGATAATTGCTTAACAAATGGCACTTCACGGTGCGGTCAGTTCACTAACCCGACAACCGCAGTCTCACTGAACCTGCATTTTTGCCAATAAACAACATCAGCGGAGTCATATTCGCGTAATAATGTTTAATTGCAGGATAAGGAGGTTAGCAGGGAGAGGAGAAGGGTGTGTGTGTGTGTGTGTGTGTGGGGGGGGTGTCTGCCTTCCAAGGAAGAGAGGCATTTGTTGCATTATGTACGTGCCACATAACACTATCATAACCTCATAATTGCCCACAAGGCATCTCTCCTTCTTACTCTCCAGCTTTCTGCAAATGACATCCGGTGTGCATCCGGTCGATGGTATGTAAGGCCTGTGTGCATATATATATAGCTGATTCCTCTGTTGCCCTTCGTTGGCAGAGCGCTGTATTGATTGACGGCAGCTTGTGGCTGCGTGCATGCAGAATGTTTATAAAATGCATAAGTGCCGACGGGATAAATAAAAGCATTGGGTGCCTCAAAACCAGATGGCTTGGCGAGGATGGTGTGTGTGTGTTTGTTTGTTTGTTTGTTTGTTTGTGTGCCTGTGTGTGTGTCTGTGTGTGTGTGCCTGTGTGTGTGTCTGTGTGTGTGTGTGTGTGTCTGTGTGTGTGTGTGTGTGTGTGTGTGTGTGTGTACACTGTACAAATCTAGAGTGTCAATCTAAAGTGTAGAAATGGACCCTTACGAGTGTTTGTGGTCTGTGAGGTGATTGAGAGGCTTCGCAAAGCACCGTTAAACCATTAGGACATGAGGCCAATTCTACAAATGCCTTATAAATCAGAAGATCTCACACTTTCAAGATATGTTCAAAAATACCAGATTACAAGCTCGCAGTGCAGCACAAAGAGGCGCAATGCTGCCAAGAATAGGGTAGGTTCCCTCACAAATAAACATGCAGTAATCCTGGTCTCTATACTGCCTCCCCCTGGCCAGCCGGTGCACCTGATGGAGGGGAAAGGAACTGGTTGGAATAACGTGTTCCTTCCACGTGCTATGTCCAACCGGGGAAACTCCCCCCCTGTCAGGTGAAAAGAAGCAGCTTGGACTCCTCATGCATTGAAGGAAGTATGAGGCTAGCCCGTTGCTCTCCCCAGGTTGACAGGGGTAGTGTAGCACCCAGGATTACATTATTAGACCAGTGGTTTTCAACCAGTGGTCCGGAGACCACCAGCGGTCCTTGAGGGTGTTCCAGGTGGTCCCCAGCTAAATAATGGAGAGTTGGTAAACAAAGGGATGCTTATAGACCTTTAACTATTGAGTGTAAAATAAAACCAATTGGACCCATGCGGGTCCATTTGGTTTAATTTTACACTCTCAAGAGTTCAATTATTTTGAATCCTCTGCATAACTTCATTTACAAGAAGTCTCCGCAATTAGAAGAATTGATATTTTGATTAACGCTTGCCTGTTATCGCTCCTATGTTACCAGTGCCACATCAATAAACCATGGAATTGTGAACAAAAGCTAAATCTCATCAAATGGTGGTCCGTGTCTCAAATGTCGAATAAATAATGGGCATTGATGTGAAAAAGGTTGAAAACCATTGCATTAGACAATTGACAATAAAAAAATGGGATTAAAAAAATAGGGACACACTCGGGTTCATGTGCGTAAGTGTGTGTCTGGGGGGGGGGGGTGCCTACCTGCAGAGAGGCGCGGGCGGGTGCGGGTCGTCTGCATCTCCTGGCGAGCGTGGGGCAGCATGTGGTAGCGCTTGGCCTCGTTGACCAGGTCCCTGCACGCCTCCGACGACTTGATCAGCTCCTCGTTGTCCACCACGTTCAGCAGGTAGGACGGATGGATGAACGGGAGACGCACCATGGCCAGCAACTCTGACATGTGCTGCAGGACAGAGAGAGAGAGAGAGAGAGAGAGAGAGAGAGAGAGAGAGAGAGAGAGAACAAAGGAGAGAGAAAGAGAGAGAAACAAAAGGCGAGCGAAAGGGACAGAGAAGATGGAGGGAGAGAGAGAGAGAGAGAGAGAGAGAGAGGGGTTTGGAGGGAGGGAGAGGAAATGGGAGGAAAATGGGAGAGATAAGAGGAAAAGAGAGAGGGAGACAAAAACAGAGAGAGAGAAAAGCAGATATTAAGTCAGACAGAAAGGTAAAAAATCCGAAATGGCAAGCATGGCAACAACGGAAAGAGAGGGAAAGAAAGGGGCGGGGGGTGAGAGAGCAGACAGCTCTGCTGTACAAATTGTAAAATAAACTAATTCAGAACTAAACACGACGGCAGCGAAACCAGAAGCTGAGGGAACGAAGACAAACGCTAGACGTTGGATGTTAGGACGGCAGGTCTCCAGTGTGGGCTGAGGAAAGGAGGCCACCTGTTCAGACAATAAACAACTGCGTCGGAAATTGCTGGGGAATGTGCACATTACCACTTCTTATAACCACTTTAGCTCCATATACTTTGATGTTGTATGACGGGGCAGTGTGAGCTTGTAATATTTTCGGGATTTTTGCGATTCTTTTGGAAAACGTATTTCCTGTATAAAGACACACCCAAAATGTGTGTGTGTGTGTGTGTGTGTGTGTGTGTGTGTGTGTACACACACACACGCACGTGCATGCGTGTCAACATACGAATGTGCATGCAAGAACGTGTGTTCTTGGTGCTGCACACATTCATGAGTGCTCGCTTAACACAAGAGGCAGGTCCGGCTGTTACCATAGCAACTGTGGCTGTCCGCGCCTCGCCTAATGCTCGTTTCATACTGTACTCCTGTATGTGCATGTGCGTGCACACATGCATGTGTGTGGAAATGCATGTGTGAGTGTATGGTCGTTTATATACTGCTGAATATTGTTGCTGTTGGGCAGAATGTTTTAGTTTTCAACCAGTGGTCCGGGGACCACCAGTTGTCCTTGAGGGGGTTCCAGGTGGTCCTCAGCTAAATGATGGAGAGTTGGTGGTAACAAAATGGAATGGACCCTTATCTTTAACTCTTGAGAGTGTAATATGAAACCAAATGGACCCCATTTGCACTCTGAAGAGTTAAATTATTGTTAACCATCTGCATTACTTAATTTACACAAAGTCTACACAACTATAGAGAGTGTAGAAGAATTGTTAGTTTTGTGAACATTTGCCTGTTGTCTCTCCTAATGGTACCACATCAATAAAGCATGGAATTGTGGACCAAATCTTATCCAACGACAACAAAGTCTTGGCTCTTAAGAGTCTATGGGTACCAGTGTCTTAAGTACCAGGTCTTATTACTTAATTTAAGACCTGGAGGCGTGATCAATGCCATTTGGCTATTCTGAGTGGCCAAACAGCATTGACCACGCCTCCAGGTCTTAAGTTAAGTCATAAGACCTGGTACTTAAGACAAGCATAATACTGCCCTAAATGTCATCAAATGGTGGTCCGTGTAGCTCAAATGCTAAATAAATAATGGGCCTTGATATGAAAAGGGGTGAAGACCACTTCCATAAATGAATGCCACGTTGGTTTCCGCACGTAAATTAACCCCCATATACTTGATCACACTACAGCGCCACAGAAAAGCATCAAAAGTAGCAGATGCACAAGCTCGAAATCTTGAGCTTGTGGATCTGATACTTTTCCCATTTTCCACCTGACAGAGACAATAAGTGTAGTGTACGTGTGAGTGTCGGAGTGCATATAATAATAATAATATCTCAAACTTATATAGCGCTTTTCTGAGTACCCAAAGACGCTTTACATGGGGGGGGGGGCAGAGGTATAGCAACAACATAAAAACAACTTTATTAGGAAAAAGAAATAAACACTAAAAGCTAAGGGATAAAAACATTAAAAACAGTGAAAAGAGTTGGCTAGGGAAAGCAATGTTGAAGGTGGGTTTTCAGGGCGGTTTATAAGGTTTGGAGGGTGGGGGCATCAGTGATTTAGGGAGGGCAATCCACAGGGTTGGGGCAGCAAAGGCAAAAGCTCTGTCGCCCCACGTTTAGAGTTTGGTCTTGGGGACGTTGGAAAAAAATACACGCATGTATGCGCATGAGTCTGTCGTAACCCTATGGGAGTCTCCCGTCTGTCAATAGCACAACATTGTAAACAAGCTCTAAGACAGAGAGAACAGAGCCGGGAGGAGATTGACCCCCTTGACCTCTGGGGTTTACAGAGGTATAGGCACAGAAAAACAGACTGGAAGGAAGGAAGGAACATCACTCCACACAGCAGATTATATGCCTGACATGATGTCTCCTCTCACACCTGAGGGACAGTGGTGTGGAAAGTAACTAAGTACATTTATTTACTCAAGTACAAATTTGAAGTATTTGTACTTCAATTGAGCATTCCCAATTTCCAATGCTTTTACTTCTATTCCACTACATTTCAGATCCAAATATTGTACTTTTACCCCACTTAGTTACTTTGTAGATTTTGATTATTATTACAAAACATACCACTTCAGCCCTATATAGTTACATTTCGGCCATTTAAAAATAGCCGATCTACAAGCTTGAAAACTTGAAATGAGACATTCTGCATAGAGTACTTTCTACTTTTGTACATTTTGCTTTTGTAGTTTTGCTCAAGTACATTTTGAATTCCGGACTTTTACTTGTAACAGAGTTCTACATTGCAGTATTGATACTTTTCCTCAAGTAAAACAATTGAGTACTTTTTCCACCACTGCACCTGAGGGAGACAGGTAGAGGCTCTGCCTCACATCCCTTTGTTTTCTACCACATTTTCATTCCCAGGACCCCCAGGACCCCCGGTTGGTTTGATGTGTATTAAGACACAGACCTAGCCTGGCTCCAGCCCTGAATCGCTAGCCACGCCCATTAAGACAATATGTTGAAAATTCAGACCGAGTGTCAGGCTAACACAGACCTCCATTTGATGCCGTTAAAAACAACCAAACACAGTATACAATCCTCAGGGCTTTTATAACTAACATGTTAGTGGTCACTCAGTGATGTTGTGTGTGCCAAGGGGGACTCATAGACAGACAGACATGACAAGGATTTCAGCTGCTGTCGGTAAAAAAAAGATATATCGGAGAAAAGAAAAGAGAGCTTCGTGCATACGACCCCATACTAAGGCCCACCTTCCCCCGGTGATTATAATTATTCTCAAGTTCATGTTCATCAAGGTTTGTGCGTGCATGTGCGTGTGTGTGTGTATGTGTGTGTGCATGCATGTGGCAAGCTTAACTACATTTTACAGATGGGAATGTTTGCTTCCTTCCTCCACAAACGCACGCACACGTGGTTTACCCAACAGTTAATCAAACAAACAGCTCAATACCTTCACAAACATTGTCTGTCTCGAACTGCGAATTCAAAGCAAAATCTACTTAACATACCGAGCCATTCCTAAGGGCGATAACACAACGATAACTGAAGAAAGACTGAATAAATTAAAGCTAGCAGTGTGTACAGCAACATGCTGCTGGGCTTGGTCAATCGATCCAACGCGGTAGCTTTCCATAAGAGAAAAATATATATTATCTTACACATGTCTCCTAGATTTGAGTGACTTTCCCCCGTAATTAACGTCGGATCTCTTTCTTAGTTGTGTGCTGGGATCATCACACACCAAAAACCGCAAATCTAGAAGCTTTGATGTGACTTATTGTTGTGTTGTTTTCCAGGACCCTGCATTTCCTGCCTACCTCGGATAGACAAGAACTACTTCTGAAAGAGACAATTATTTTAATAAAGCACCCCCCCCCCTTTCTTCTTCTTCACAGTTTTGTTTATACAGGATTTAAAGCACATTTACATTTTTTGAGATTTGTTTTTGACTTTTTGACAGACAAGAAAGTGGGAGGGAGAGAAGGGGAGAGACAAGCAGCAAAGGTCGTCATGAACGGGACTCGAACACGCAACGCGCCTTCAGGCAAGAGCTCAGGCGCGCCTGGACCACTTGGCAGAGATTACAAATGTAAAAAAATAAATAAGACACAAATAGCTGAAGTAAAAACAACAGTGTAAAACAGCGTAAAAAAGGAAGGAGAATTTTAAAAGGCCAGCGAGAACATGTGTGTTTGTCTGGATTTAAAAATGAAACGGCACAGTCGCCTTTCAGCTTCAGACAGTTGCGTGGGATTGTGTGAGGCGCTTCTGGTCAGATGAGATTTTAAAATCGTTTCCGTATTTGACTGGGAAGTTGGGAACCAACGAAGGGAAGCCAAAATGTGGGTGATGTTATCACACTTTCGGGTGCCAGTCAGGAGTCTAGCAGCTGCGCTTTGGATGAGCTGTAGCCTAGAAAGCGAAGAACTATAGCACCTCCTGAGTATAGCGTGTTACAGTAATCTAGGCGGGAGGATAAGACAGCATGGCTGACTTAGTGACTTTTCTCCCAGATCGGCTGGTAGAAAATATGTAATTTTGGCAATTCCTGTCTTACAGTAGTTGGGGAAAAAAGGCTGCTTTGACAACGGTATTGATCCGTTTGATCTGCAGAGAGCACTGAGGGGGCAAGGGACCAAACCCAAGAAAAGGGCACACGGTATTTGGGGGTGGTCTTTTTGTAGCCTGGCTAATAAGCCAGACTCAAATCACACTGTCGTGTGGTATTTGAGTCTGGAGATGCTGTGTATGGATCTTGTTTCCCGGGGGGCGGGAGCCCCAAAAGATTTGACTGCTCACTCTGCTTGTCTGTGTTCTGGATCAAGCGTTCTCGCCTACCTGTGGTCTGATTTTGTTTGCCCTGTAGGGCTTGTATTTTCCTTCTCCTACTCATGCTTTGGGTCCAACCTGCCAGCTCACAAAATGTAGGCAAACAGTTGTACAAGTATTTTGGAGAGTTTTTTGGCAACACCAGGCATGATATGCCTAGAATATACTTCGTGAAACAGTTATGTCCAGAACTGCAGAATATAAGTTGCTGTACATTTATATGTTTTGGGGCCAATTTGTGGAAATGCTGGTCAAATATTTGCTTAGCTGCTAAAGTGCGAGGCTCTTCTTCTGTAAACTACAGCCCAAGAGAGCTCCACCTTCCCATGAGCAATATACCCCTCTGACCCTCAAACAACCAACGCTTCAGTTGAGCACCTTAACAAAAACAAAACCCTCAGATTCAGCAAAAACTGAAAAGTTGTGAAATGACAGAATCCTGTCGTATCCGGGTCAAGTTCGATTAGAACGATCCATTAAGCCATGGCCGTACGCACGCGGGTCCACAGAAATAGCTGACCGTTCTGACCCGCTGGAGCTAAATGAAAGCTGTAAGTGGGCCAGCTTCGGCCAGGTGCTGCCCTCAGCAGCACAGAGGATAATGGCGGAACGCCTGCATGCGTGTGTTTGTGCGCACGGGTCGGCATGTGCTCCTGGCTGTGTGCGCGTGCGGCTTCCATGTGGAACGGCCTTTAATAAATGCAGGGTGGGGTTTGGGGATTTGGAGAGAGCGAGGGAACGGATGCAGGGCTTCACCCGTCAGCAGGTCTGGAGGTCACGCTGCGCTGGATGCACTCGCTCATGGAACGCCACAGTTTAGACTTTAGTCGCGTGACGGTGTCGCGCACCACAGATCTACAAGCTCAAGGTCCGCTGCGCTGTGACACGTTAGGACCTTGTAGATCTGTTACATTTGGTGCGCGACGGCAAGTATAAATCAGGCATTAGCGCTTTGTGTGCGTGTACATGGTTGTCACTCAGTGTGTGTACTGTGTGTGTGTACATGGTTGTCACTCAGTGTGTGTACAGTGTGTGTGTGTGTGTGTGTGTGTGTACATGGTTGTCACTCAGTGTGTGTACTGTGTGTGTGCAGTATGTCTGCGTGTGTCTGCATGTGGGTGTGAGCACACACATTATAACGCACCTACAGGACCTTTGAGCACACACATTATAACGCACCTACAGGACCTTTGAGCACACACATTATAACGCACCTACAGGACCTTTGAGCACACACATTATAACGCACCTACAGGACCTTTGAGCACACACATTATAACGCACCTACAGGACCTTTGAGCACACACATTATAACGCACCTACAGGACCTTTGCCCGCTTACTGTTTTGAAAACACACACAAAAAAGCAGGCAGACAGCATCTGGCAGCTACAAAACTGTGCTTGCGCTGCACACACACACACACATCTGTTCTAACAATGTCACTGCACTTGGCAACAGCATCTGAAATGGTTGTAAAGCAGAGGCAAAGAGACACCATCTGACATCTGCATCACGCGCGGAAAGCGGACAGATGCGTGTTGATCTCATTACTATGGAGATAGTGTATACCGATTTGCATGATGTATGGATCGAAATATGTACGAGTAATGTACAGAAATTGTTTTACCAAAATCGGCCTCATGGTGGCGCTATATCCGGCAGATGTGGCATTTCTTGTTGGAAATGGACAAATCCTGCAAACTTTGGAAGGGAATCGTAGCGATTGGGGATGGAATATGGGGAAGCGGACAGGTACCTATTGATCACATGACTGTAGAGATAGTGTATAGCGATTTGTGTGATGTATGGTTACAATCTGTACGAGTAATGTGTAAATAAATGTGTTTTGCTAAAATCGGCATCATGGTGGCGCTATAACAGGCCATTGTGGAAAACTTGGGGCAGAGGTTCGTCGTTGGCATCCAGGGAGTGTGTGTGCACAGTTGCATCGACCAGGCCAACGGTGCCAGAGATTAGATGTACACAGACGGGCTGACGCACGCACGCACACACGGACGGACGGAGTGCAAAACATATTATCTCCCCATGCCTTCGCCTTATGTTTAGAGCTAGGATTCTGTGTGCATGTGCATGTGCATGTGCATGTGCATGTGCATGTGCATGTGCATGTGCATGTGCATGTGCATGTGCATGTGCATGTGCATGTGCATGTGCATGTGCATGTGCATGTGCATGTGCATGTGCATGTGTGTACGCATATCTGGTGAGATGGATATGGGCATTTTCTACAACCACTCTCCGTCGAAACAGACTCTCTATGTCTCCCACTCACCTTCCATCTCTCTCTCTCTCTCTCTCTCTCGTCCTCCTACACATGCATATATCGACATTTAAATGAGATCATCGCTCGCACTGCTAATATTCATATCCAATACATCCCCATATCAAATGATAATCCTGTTGTGCTTTGTGCAATCCAGTCTATGGAAGAAAAAAAAAACCCAATTGATAAACAAAGGGTAATAAATATATAAATGTGAAAATGTGTGTTTGGGTCTTGAATCACTCGCTGTTCATTTTGCCGCTCATTACACGGCTACTTAATAAAGAAACCAAGCACTTGACACAAACAACAAAAAGTATTGTATTGATGTAAAAAGAAAAAGGGTTTAATTTGCTTCCGCAAAAGAATGTAGTCCATTAGATTGTACAGTTGCTGATGAGCCAATTATCCATCCTGTAGCAGCGGCCTGCTATCTAGAAATAACGGACCGCAGAGTGAGCCCAATCAGAATTGAGCATTATACCAAGCGATGTAATAAATATAATAGGGTTTGATTTGCTGGGGAGGATGGGGGGGATCAATACCTCTGCTTTTGATATCCTCCCTCTGGTGATTCATGTTGATGTTTTATCCCTGCTTCTGGTCAGACTGAAATAATTACATCATTAACTTTGAACTTGGGGTTCAGAGTAAAAGCGGCCATGTCTTCCCGGCACCCCAGAGCTTCTATTTTGAAGGAATCCCGGTGCTGATTGTGTTAATAATACCACAATTCAACAATTTAAAACACATTTATCGCTGAAGTTTTCGATAATAAACATCGCTTCACTGCGCCAGTTTTTCCACTAACCTTGAGAAAGAATCACCCGATCGTGAATGTAGCTCCATTTCACGAAAGTCTGCCTTAAAATAGCATGCGATCGATAATAATGTCCAATAATGTCCACCATCGCGATCGTAAACAAGGACAAAGAACAGAGCCAGCCGGACACTGCCATGATTCTCCGTAAGATTGCATTGGGACTCAATTACCCATCAGCCCTGAGAAGCAAGCGTCTCAAAACCTTATATGTCTTAAAAGTTATCAAAGGCGGCCGATAAAACAAATAAAACATAACTCGGGAAAGTCGGGTTCAGCAGGGAAAGAGGTCTTTATCAATTAGGTTGGGAAAGTCAATGTGTCAATATATATATATTATATATTTAATATTATATATTTAATATTATGTTAACCAATCAACCCTGGTGTCCCTATTTTAGGCAAATCTTCCAAATATTTCCAGGTATTTCTTTATTCTTTAGAAAGGGGGGGGGGGGGGCTAATATAGCAGACCTACAAGCTCATAATGCGACTCGTAGTGAGCTTGTAGACTGACTATTTTTGTCTTTTTCCAAACTCAACAATTTATTTTGCTATCAAAACGTGGAGAAGGTGCATGTCACCTTGGTGCCACATGTGTCAGGTCCTACAAGATGCCTGTGAATCCCATGGTTCACTCTGTTATTTATGTGCCAGCCAGTGCATTTCTGCATCTCCGTGACAACGTACTGTACATGTCACCACTGGGTTTTATGCGGTATATATACTGTGAACAGAATATAGACACAAGTGTACTGTATATGTGCATGGATACACACACACACACTACACACGCGTGCACAAACACGTACCCCCCCCCACACACACACACACACACACACACACACACACACACACACACACACACACACACACACACACACACACACACACACACACACACACACACACACACACACACACACACACACACACACACACACACACACACACACACACACACACACACACACACACACACACACACACACACACACACACACACGTTAGTCAAAATGCACTCATCCACACTCCAATCACTTACACCCACGATTCTAATGGTCCAGCTATGCAGCCTATTTAAGCAGACTGACACTCCCTCATGCTCAGTATACCTCTGCTGCTGTCACTGCTGCCAGGTTGTCAGTGTGAACAAACACCCAGCACCTCTCTAGCCTTCACCCATACTAGCATCTACCCTATGTCAGCATGGCATTAAATGTGCACTGCATGGATAGCAATAGTGTACAGTAAGTACTGAAAGTAAAACTAGCAATACCACAATATACAAATTAAAAGTAAAATGACTATAACTAGTAACTACCAGTGAGACGCCCTGATGGCGAGGTCACGTGCATGCATCCGCCTGGGTGACGGCAGACTGCTGGGCGAGCGCTGGCGCGTTGGCATGGGGGATCAGATCAACATATGGAATGATTTCTGTAATGGCCATATATGGAGCATGTCTTGGGTGCACAGGGTTTGATGAGATCAGATCAACATATGGAATGTCAGAACAGGTCAGCTTCATATAGGTTGGCAGCGGGGCCAAGTGCTGGCCAATATTGATGACATCAGGGATCTCCATATATGGGCATTCCCATATATGGGCTTAATATTGATGACATCAGGGATCTCCATCGCTGCTGATGTGACGAGGCATGACCATATATGGCATGGGGTGACTGGCGGACTGACGGGAAATGCACGTTTTCATAGTCAATTTTATGGGCCAATGAATGGCCCATAAAATAATATATAGGCCACTGATTCCCAAGTCAGACGGCACTGTCGCAGGAAGTGGGCTTGAGCCCCGCGAGGCGTGCCCGAGCGAGGTGTGAGCCGAGCGAGTGCCCTCGCCTGGCCTGCCTTCTTTGGAACATTTTGAACTGGCTTTCAATGTTTTTTTAACAGCAACACTGCCTTGTTCTCCATCGGGCCTGCATTCTGTCGTCAGTCACATGACCACACATGCACGTAAACAATACACACACATTGGGAGAGGGAATGTTGTTGTATCTTTGGGCTCTAGCTGCTTCAGGGCGTTAGTGATCTCACAGTATTTGTCATGCTTGCACAGACTGTTCTGAAGCTTCATAGGAGCAGAACACGACCGCCAAGAACAATGTTCTGAAGCTTCATAGGAGCAGAGCACCACCGCCAAGAACAATGTTCTGAAGCTTCATAGAAGCAGAGCACCACCACCAAGAACAATGCAATGTCATTCCAATAACAGATTTTTTTTTATCTACACGAGAACATGACTAAAACAGTTTTAAACTTATAGTTAGTTGACCATATTCCCAAGCGCTCTAGGACCCCTACTGAAAATATTTGACATAATGTAGCCTACACTTGTTGCAAGCTTGTAGATCTGCTATTTTTTCCAAATGTTTGCCCCAGAATAGGGATGCTACTGTAAGGTTCAAGAGGTGAAGAGTGTCGGTGACGCTCGGCCAATCAGGGATTATGTATTGTCTTTGGTGGCGTCACTCGGCCAATCCAATCAGGGATTGTGTATTTTCGGTGACGCTCTGTCAATCAGGGATGGTGTATTGTCTTTGGTGGCGTCGTTCGGCCAATCCAATCAGGGATTGTGAATTTTCGGTGACTCTCGGCCAATCAGGGATTGTGTATTGTCTTTGGTGGCGTCACTCGGACAATCCAATCAGGGATTGTATATTGTCTTTGGTGGCGTCGCTCGGACAATCCAATCAGGGATTGTGTATTGTCTTTGGTGGCATCACTCGGCCAATCCAATCAGGTATTGCGTTTGTGTATTTTTGGTGGCGTCGCTCGGCCAAAGTTAGGGCACTTAAAATATAACTTAAAAATTCCATGGATGCTTTTCTATTTACCCATTTGCCAAAGAAGCTTGCAATTTACATTGGGAAAGAGAACATACAAGACTCACGTTGGGTGGTCTAGAATAGACCAGGGGTGTCAAACTGGTGGCAGAAGGGGCCAAATTCAGCCCACAGAATCATTACAGATTCATTGACAGGACGTGACACCTGTTACCAGACAGAGAATCAGGAGGTCATCATGCTGGACTCAGAAAGAACAAACAAAATACCATTTGTTGAAGAGGAATTGGTCAAAGGACAAAGAGTTGAGTCTCAGAAGGAAGAGGAAATACCTCCCGAATGGCTGGGTTCAAGTCAAAATGAGATGCATACTCGGGTATAATGTATGTAGCTTCGTATATGATGAAACCTGGACGGTAAGTTGACAAGAGTCAGAGATAAGTTGCGCGCTCTGCTCGCGCACAAGTGTGTCCAAAGCGCAAGTTGGCAGCTCAACAGAGTGCATTTCTAGTTAAATCTAATTTTACCAACGACTGGAATGCCATCCTACTGAGATTTGTTATCTGATAATTATGGTGTATTAATTTCAAAATAGCTTCTTGTTTAAACAGAAAAATGGTAAATTGCTGGAGGAGCACTGGTAGCACTGACGGTGTCAAGTGACTTGAAGCCCTTAGTTCCACCAGTGGGTTTTGCATACATTTGCATCCGTTATGCAAGTTTATAAAACCGTATAACAAAAGTTAACCCATTTTGACCTGAGATCAGATTCTAAAAATGTCTTCTACATCCTGACAGTTTTCTGAAAAAGATATGTTTCTATGTCAGTCGTTCTTCGATTTTTCAAAAAATAGCAGACCTACAAGCTCGTAGCGCGCTATGAGCTTGTAGATCTGCTATTTTTCAATAGCTAAAGCATAACATAATGCTAACACCAAAAGGGGTTCCCGCGCAAAATGGGTTAAACGTAGTGATCTTGAAACCCATCATAAAACGCTGTCTTATCTCAACAGACATGAATAATCGATTCAAAATACCGGGTATACACACGGTATAGTCAGTGTGTAAACAGTATAATACATGCATCTTATGTCATGTACTGTACCTACATATCGGTGCTGTGGGATGGAAAGCTTGCACGTCCAAAATGTTACTTTTCAGGAAATGGAAAGAAAGAACCTGTGTTTCAATGGATCCAATGTAGATATTTAGTTACAAGCTCTGGTTAATAGCTTTGATTAGTTCAATATGCAGTATATAAAACCGAGATAGACTTAACCACTTTCAAGAAAATAGACTATGATCTACCGGCTCACAATGCATCGCGATGCGACGCATGGTCGCGTGTATAGATCGGGCCTTTTCGGTACTGATACTGTTGATGCAAGAGCGAGTACGGCATTCATTTAAGGGGGAGTAAAGGAAAAAACATAAAAATGTGAAATATGGAGATACAAGGTCTCTGCCCGACATCGAGCAGGGATATTATATTATTCTGTACCTACATATTCATCCACCCGTGTTCTTTCTTCCATGACCTCTAACTACGCCAGCAGTCCCGCTCTGTTCCTTCCACAGGCTTTCTGCCTCAGCAGAGAGCCAGTGTGACAGTTTAGCCCAGTGCTGCTCTGCATGCCGTGTGGCACGCGTACTCCTGGGATCAGCCTTAATAGTGGCCTGCCTGCCTGCTACACTGAGCCTCTCCACAGGCCTCCTGCCTGCTGAAGTGACCTCCAGGGCTTTACCTCCTCCATTAATGTGCTATACTGGCCAGGCACAGGCAGTGTGTATTTGTGTGTACTGTATATATGTGCGTGTGCGTGCGTGTGTGTGCGTGCGTGCGTGCGTGCGTGCGTGCGTGCGTGCGTGCGTGCGTGCGTGCGTCCGTGCATGCGTGCGTGCGAGATGTCCCACAAGTATAGTGGAATTGGAAAAATAGACAACTTTCCTGCTCCTTACAAGAGAAATGGTTAAAAAAGAAAAACAAGCTGGTTTGGTGAGGATTCAGATTAGGCAATTAAAAGGTCTGATGTATACTTGTCGCACACCACAACTTCAGCTCATAGATCGAATATTTTCAGTGCACGACCGCTATGCTCAACTATATATGCTATGTATATGTATATATGCTATGCTATATCACTAATAGTAAAAAAAAAACTATAGTTGTCCTAAAATACTGATGTGCTCACAAGTATAGTTAGATACTTTTTTTAAGACACGATTTTCTCTCTGTGTGTGTGTGTGTGTGTGTGTGTGTGTGTGTGTGTGTGTCCAGACATGTTCGCTTGGATGTTCCGTCAGTTTGCTGTAACCATACGGCGCGGTGCGGTTGATGAAACCTCCCGCTGCGTCGCACTGCCACAGAGGAGAGGAGTCGGTGTTGATTGGCTGACAGGATATAAAAAGACCTGCTGTTGCTTTGTTTTTTACCCCTTGGAGTTTAGTCCAGGGAGGGAAAAGCTATCCAAGCTTGAAGGCAACGGTTCCTTGCCGCGCAACTGTCGACAACAAAAATTCAGGAAATTGAACTCGTGTTCAATTGTTATGTCTTGACATTTGCATGTGGGGTTTTTATTTCGTTGTGCATTGACAAGGCACCCTAGCTTCACTTGTGTTCCGTTCCCTCAGATCTGAGATCAGTTTCTTCCTTTTTTTGTAGAGATGTCAGGGTGAATGTGGTTAATACCACGTAAAATGTTTAAAAGATAGGGTATTAAAGGTCTTGGGCTGTGAGATATGAGAACTTCCTTCGTACTTGCTTTGTTAACTCTAACTGCTCTCGTCTCCAATATTCCACCAATGTGACGCCATGACGTGGCGTCATACTGCTGTCCGTTGTCGCGGCAACAGGCCATATAGATGTAACTGTAACTTGTGCTGAATGCACACCTGTTGAGAGCTCACTGAAAGGCCTTTCATAAACCAAATTTGGTTTCTGGATTTAGTTTGCAGTCCAACTTGTTTGTTGCACCAGACCACATACACCCACACACAAATACAGTCTGGTACACTCTGATAATGTTTTGATAGAAAAAGCCACAATTCCACAATCCAGCATGTTTACAGTTATAAAATGTTTTCTTTGTCTGGAAATGCGGTGTAGGGGGACCACATTGTACCCCATCCATTAGATAAATAGCAGTGCGGCGAGCAAAAGCCATTGCTGGCCCCAAGCATGGGTAAATATTAACCCATTTTGACCTGAGATCAGATTCTAAAAATGTCTTCTACATCCTGACAGTTTTCTGAAAAAGCTATGTTTCTATGTCAGTGGTTCTTCGATTTTTCAAAAATAGCAGACCTACAAGCTCGTAGCGCGCCACTCGGTGGCGCGCTATGAGCTTGTAGATCTGCTATTTTTCAATAGCTAAAGCATAACATAATGCTAACACCAAGGGGTTCCCGCGCAAAATGGGTTAATGGAAGCTCATTTACAGAACAGTGTCATTGGACTAATATGGCATGTGGGCTATTACATATAAATGTATTTGTGCCTCTGCACATGGCGAATGATTGAGTGCATGTGATCAACACACGCCTAGTGACTTAAATCACACAGCAACCGGAGGCTCGGCTGGCTGTGCGTTTGTACGTGCCTGTATTGTATTTCTATACTTGAGAGGATGAAATGTCTTTGCTAGGGCAGAAATATGAGAAAGAGCCCACAAAATGAGGACATTTAGGCTATTCTCAGATTCACAGAGTGTCATATTTAGGAATGCTATTGATATGGTACTTACAGTAGGCCTATAGCATCACGTTTGAGGAAGGTCCTCGGTATGGTACCATAATAGGATTGCCTGTATGTATAGGCGAAAATGGCAAGTTCACAACTTGCTGAGCAGCATATTTTCACTATCCGTTGTACAAGAGTTAAGCTAAATGAACATCGACTGAGCCTGTGGTAATGCTTGGGGCATCAAAAGTTGTCTTGGGTGCCACTGTATAGAAGACAAACTTAAGAGGTTGGCAATACAGATTCTTGCTTTAATGTCAGCATGTGGACTGTCTTTTCAGGCTTTCTAGCCTAGGGAGGACATTGGTGTGCGAGTATCTCTAGTGTCGAAGAGAACAATCAATCTAAATATATAATTATAGGTCCGTTTCAATCAAAATAATACCTCAAATTTTGATAGCGCTTAAGACACTTTGCATGGGGGGCATGAGAAAACATATCTTCGGTCCGACATACTAACAGTTCAACATGCAATAGTCCGACACCCTACCCCAAACCCTAACCTAACCCTAACCACAAGCGGAAGCCACGGGCGAGTCTTAAATCTATAGCTGCCGCTAGGTGGCAGCATAAGCACACGTAAGGACTGCCACCCGTCCGCTCTAACGCTGCAATCCTTGTTTCCTTTCCGGGTTATTCAGGAGGGTGGGGGCTTTTGTTATGAGCACAGTGATCCCTCACATTAGCTCAGACCCCTTAGCTATCATTACTACCAGTTACATGTGCTCAGCGATGCGGTACAAACTCACAAATGATTTACGATCGTCGGGTGTGCGGCGGCTGATGGATAATTTGGAATTATTAAGATTTAATTGTTTGTGGATTTGTTTACATGTTCCCAATGACTTAAATCTTATGCCCCATGCCCTGCAATAATTATGAATCGTTACATATGCCCTATGGTCCCACTGAGGCACATCTCATTTCTGCCCCAGCGTTTAGATAGTATTAAATCTCCCCCCAGCCGGCGTGCTGATAAAGAATTGTTTTCTCCTGTTTGCCATAACCCTATCGGCCCCTTTGTGACAAACATGTTTTTGCCCTTGGTATCTATGCGTCCAGAGCAGACAAGTTGAGACAATCTGTCTCCTACTAACGTTTACTAGTAGCCCGTAACTTGAATTGTGAACTACATTTACATTATTAACTACATATCCCATGCATTATGCTTCTGGTTTTGATAGGAAGTGACAGTGAATCATCCTTTGGCTGTTTGACACGTATGCTCTTGTGTAGTGTTTTCAATCTTGATTAACACCTTAGAAGCCCGGAACTATTTAATCCATTTCATCCAGGGTGCCCAGCATTTGTAGCGCACATACCACTTTTACCGGCGCACCGGAAGCTGGTGTGCATGTCTGTGTAGCAGCTAACAATAGCCACAACACTCTAGAGTCGATCGACAACAACGGGAGGTAATAATAAATCTATCGCGACTAGCGACTGGACCGCTGAGCGCCGTCTAACACAGGATCTTTTTTCAGAATTAGACGGGATGATTTAGATCGGGAGTTATGATCGTTTTAAGATTTTCGTTTTCGTCAGCTAAACAGGCAGGGGAGATTTTCGATGACGTGTCACTTTTTGACACGTCATCGGATCGGGCAACAAGCGCTCCAAGGCTCTAGAGCAATGCGAACGGTTTTGTTTTCATTAATCTCCGTCTTGTTTATCAATCTCCGGCTTGGGCACTTGACCGTGACCTTGAACTTGGACGGAGAACTCCGGCTTGGACATCCAAGGTGTTAATTGGCGGCTCACCATGGACAGCGTTCGGCACCCTAGCTTCACCTCAGCGTGTCTTAACCGGTCACGCATGTCAGACTGTTAATAAAAAAATCAACTATTAAAAAAAATCAACTATTAGGAAAAACACAAAAAGGCTATGGCTATCAGCGGCAGGGTAAAATGACAGTGGAACTATAAAACAGGGCGTTAGCTGGGGAAAGAGGTGGGTTTTGAGAGCGGTTTTGAAGGATTGGGGTGTGGGGGACTCTTTGATAGTATTGGGGAGTGCATTCCACAGAGTTAGGGCAGCAACAGAGAAAGTCCTATCGCACCACGGTTTACTCCAATGTTTACAAACATTACCAACATAATAAAACGCAATACGGCCCTCAAATTGGGCCTTTATAACACGTGTTTGTGTTTGTGTGTGCCCCTCAATTTGCTTTTCTCAATTTCTGCCTCCACTCTCTAAGGGTGAATTCCAGCAGGAATAATCTCTGAAATATGCAGATCAAAAAGCGAGTGAACTGCAAAAAGCACTCCACTCCCAGCGGATCTTCAAGCGATGCGTGACAGCGTTTATTCCTGTAGACTGTTTTGCAGTTTTGCACACCAAAAATAGACGATCTACAAGCTCAAAACACGCCACTTCTCGATGACTTGTGAGCGTGTGGATCAGCTACTTCCGATGTGCAACACCATCGCGCAACCCAACTATAAATCAAGCTTAAGGACTTCAGCTTCTTTCAATACACAGACCATATGGAGGCTTCAAGGCTATCCACGGCAGTACGAGGACATATGGGGAAGCTACTTTTAGCTAACCGTCGCGCTCCTCCCACGGGCATTCTCCATCTTTCATTCTCCCTCGGACAAGACGCAATTATAGGAAAAGTAAGCTCAAGTCCATCTGTTTTTCTACTGATAGGCAATGGAGATACAGTAGCACCTTGTACCCTGCTGCCCACTGCTATTCACATGCCCGGTCAACCCATACACACACACACCAACTCAGACACTTACATGCACAGATACATGCACACAAGAACATATACACACACACAAACACACGTGTATTGCACGCACGCACTAGTTGCAGTGCCGATAGACACAAATATCACACACCATGTTCAATATGCATACAGTACAACACTCTGGAATACATCCATTCTCATGCTCCAATCTATCAGTATCTCACACGCACACGCACAAATGCACGCACGCACGCACGCAAAACTAGTCTGCCGACAAGCCACACTATTGAATTCTGTATGGAATTTTTGTTCATACTGCCGGGAGAATAAACTGTATTATTCTCTATGTATTAAGTAGAATCCCACCAAACCTGCATCACATTGGAATGGGGTTTGTCCAACCTAGTCAATGTTTCATATATTAGGCCTCAACCTGTTCAAATTTAAATAAATGAATATAAATTCAAATAGACATTTGCAGTGATTAAAAAGTCTAATAACTACACGGTCCAATTGAATTCCTGCCAACTGCAGAGCGGTCAAATCATGCCACCAATTTAGAAGCTTTAATACAGATAAAAACAACATGTTGAATTCTAAATTCTAATGCTGGCTGGCTATCGAACATTGTGGGCAAGTTCACAATTGCCCTACTGACAGTCCAGTGGGACCTCATTATACTTGAAATATGTCCCTTTGTTAAACAACAGCTATGATCAGATTGCCTGCCGTGATCCATTGATCTTGTTACAAATGATCAATCCTGTGACATCCTAGCTTTGATAAAGCAATGATCACAGGTGCTGAAAATTTGCACAAGCTCCAGAAAATGTGATGCATTCAGTTTTCAATGTGTATTTTTAATTGTCCCAATCAAATAGACCCTACAAATACTATCAATAGAGTAGAGTAATAATAACTATGATATAATTACAACAGTAATAATATAATAGCATAGAAATAAATGATTACGGGTATGCACATAGCTTACGATATGAAATATAGTTGAAATGAAGAGTTCCAATACAATCGGAAGGATTGTATTGGACTGCATTGTACTGCATACCCTGCTAAATCCAGGGTTAAAAAAATATGAATGCAAAAATGGAACAAAATGGTCCGTTATGGGTCTGTAACTCACATCGTGTACAAATGGAACCAAATGGACCCGTATTGGTCCATTTGTACACTCTCAGAGTTAAATTAACACTCCAATGTGTTTTGCTGTGGCTGCCTGTGGTCAGCTGGAACATAAAGTAATGGGAAGTGATTCGTATGAAAGCCTCTCTGGCATCCATATGACAGAGATCTGTCCCGTGTGCGCATGCACACACACACGCACATAAAATGTGGATGTCTGGGTGCGAGGCAGGGATAATGTGTCGAACAGAGGAGTCTCTCAGATCTGTCAAAGGCAGCCGGGAGGCTGCCATCCACCGACACAAAATGACAAATGCCTGCTGAGCGTTTCCTATTCCGCTACTGTCAGCAAGGACTAACGCCTCACGCGTGTGTGTGTGTGTGTGTGTGTGTGTGTGTGTGTGTGTGTGTGTGTGTGTGTGTGTGTGTGTGCGTGTGTGCGTGTTGTGCAGCGGCACATGCGAGCACTTGTGCATGTGCGTAGGTATTTGTGTGCATGTGTGTGCGTGTGTGTGTGTGCTCGGGCGCGTGCGTGTAAAGTGAAATGATTCGGCTCCGGTGGAACCATTAATTAAATGATACTCCGCTGCTCATATCCATTTGCTTTTCTTTGAGCAGACAGAAGCGCTCGCCTGCTTTAGTGTGGACAAATGGACTGTCAACCCTCTGCACTAGCTTAACACATGACGGAATACACGCACAGACTCCCAGACTCACTCATTCACCAACACACACACACACACACACACACACACACACACACACACACACACACACACACACACACACACACACACACACACACACACACACACACACACACACACACACACACACACACACACACACACACACACACACACACACACACACACACACACACACACACACACACACACACGTCGGTGTTTGTCAGTGGGGGGGCTGTTCAATAGAGCGTGCAGCCATGTTTAGCCTCACAGCACTAACAAACTCAGTCACCTGGAGTGACCACAGCTTTCACCGTCTTACTTTGTGTGTTGGCTTATTGTACATAAACTGTGGCAACAATGTATGTATGCAAGTCTTCTGAGTTAAATTGTATGAATGTGTGAGGGTGTGTACAGTGTTAGAGTTGTGAAACAAGTCTACATTTCCGTAAAGTCTGAACAGAAGCAGGAATAAATCATATCCGCACCGGTTAAAACATATATATATAATGACCGTGAGGGTGTATCTAAATTCAGAGGCATTGATCCCCCCCCCCCCCCCCCTCAGAAAATGGAACCCTAGGTGTGCATGTGTGCAACATTTCTGCATATGTGTGTATGTAGTAGTATGTATCGTTGTTGCTGTCAGTAAGAAACCTTGCAACTCCATATTTTCATACGTTTTTTATGTTTTACAATGTGTCGCATTGTGAGCTTTCACTATTCATGAAAATGTCTGATATTGCAATGGAAAGGTTAAAAGGTTAAGGAATCAAGGATATTTAACTTTCAAATAGAATAAACATAAAAGATATGAAAAAAGTAATCACACATTAGAAGTACAATATCACTCACTAGAACCAAGGACGGGTGTTTTCAATAAATATTTCATGGTTAAAAGTTTGAAGTTACAAACATGTTTGAAAGTGAAATATCCCTTTACGTGCGTCTGTGGATTTAACTTTGCAGAAATTCGTTTTCTTCAACGGGTGGCTGGCATCCCCCTTAGAGATAGGGTGAGAAGTCACGCGAGAGAGACTCGGAGTAGAGTCGCTACTTCTTCGTTTGGAAAAGAGCCAGCTTAGGTGGTTCGGACATCTGGTTAGGATGCCCCTCGGGCGACTCCCTAGGGAGTCGCCCGAGTAGACCAAGGCGCAGTTGGAGGAAACACATCGACTCACTGGCCTTGGAACACCTCGGGATCCCCCAGGAGGAAGTTACTAATGTTGCTCTGGAGAGGGAAGTCTGGAGCTCTCAGGTGGCCCCCCGCGACCCGACTACATCTCAGAGGCAAATATTGTACTTTTACTCCACTACATTTATTTGAAAACTTTCGTTACTACTACTAGTTACTTTGTAGATTTAAAAAATAAATCTACATACCGAGTACTTTCTACTTTTGGGTACTACTTTTGATACCAATACTTATGTACTTTTACTACTTGTAGTATTTCTGCAATGCAGAATTGCTACTTTTACTTAAGTAAATGCATATACTTTTCCATCAATGAAACTCCTCACCGTCACTGCATCAGAGGACACGTGATTGTCTACTACACTTCAGAAATGTCAGACTCAGCACTCACAGTGACAGGGACTGCATGGGGGGATAGGTTATTGACAAAAACACTCTTCAATAGCAATGCAGCAGATCCCTGGAGGGTGTTGTATCAGCATGAATGTTTCAGCATGAATTCATACAAATAAAAAAACTAAACTAATTAATTCTGTTCCAGACAAAAGTTTCTACACTTTCCAACCACCCAAATGCATCTTAACCCATTTTGACCTGAGATCAGATTCTAAAAATGTCTTCTACATCCTGACAGTTTTCTGAAAAAGCTATGTTTCTATGTCAGTGAATGTTTCAGCATGAATTCATACAAATAAAAAAACTAAACTAATTAATTCTGTTCCAGACAAAAGTTTCTACACTTTCCAACCACCCAAATGCATCTTAACCCATTTTGACCTGAGATCAGATTCTAAAAATGTCTTCTACATCCTGACAGTTTTCTGAAAAAGCTATGTTTCTATGTCAGTCGTTCTTTGATTTTTCAAAAATAGCAGACCTACAAGCTCTGAGCTATGAGCTTGTAGATCTGCCATTTTTCAATAGCTAAAGCATAGCATAATGCTAACACCAAAAGGGGTTCCCGCCCAAAGATGTGCTTTACTTAAAGTGTAACACCGTTACACAGTACATGGTCGGTACACAATCACACAACTACGGCAGAGGCAACCGCACAAGGCAACAACATGCGCATCGGGAGCAATTAGAGTGTTCGGTGTCTTGCTCAAGGACACGTCAACATACAGCCAGGAGGAGACGAGGATCGAACCGGGAACCTTCTGGCTCCCAGATGGTCTGTTTACCTTCTGGAACACTGCTGCCCCAGTATATTCATGCCTCCATCATTATAATACGTTTGTCCACTGTATCGGAACATTGGTATGATGTTATCGCATTTACACAGTGGAACCAGGAGTGTTAACGCAACTCCGAAACGGTTATAAGATGCCGCAATTTCAAAGAAATGCCTACATTAGCATGCAATTCTCCCACACAGTGCAATATATTTTTCTGTCGCAGCCTGATATTATTTTCCTCGCATGGTCAATTGAAAACGAAGAATGTTTCCTGTGGCAGGCAGTGATGGAGCAATTCCTCTCATATCCCTGGTGCGACGGGATTTGAGCGATGGCGTGTTTCACCAGAGACCTGCGCGGAAATGAAAAGTCTCCGATGCGTGCGTCGGCTGTCGCTGGAGTGGAGTGGCCGCGTTCGACTCGTTGCACACATCATGGGGCTGGCCGTCTGCGGGACCGCGAGGGAACGCGGAGGATGAAGAGGGTGGTGCACAGATCACTGGCTTGCATAAACAAGTCAGAACGAGTCCGTTTTGTGATATTACAAGTCATGCTAGGGACGCTCTCCCAGTGTCTTGAGCGATAGTCGTTCTACTGTGAACTCCTGAGACCAAGGGATATAGACTGTGACATTGCATGCGTCAAGGCACAAGTAAGTGTGTGTGTGTGTGTGTGTGTACATGGGAGATGGACAGAGAGCAGCAGAGGAGGAGAAAGAGAGAGAATAGAGGAGTTCCAGACATATTGGAGGAGTGAAAGTGAAAAGGGCCTTGGCATCGATCTTCATTGTCTGCCCGTGTCTCCTGTCGGCTCGAATTTTCCACGGATCACACAGGCAGCAGTCTGATATTAAAGTCTGATGTTAATTAAGCTCACGTCAAACCATATTCAGTTTCCTATTCAAGGAAGTTGTCAACCACGTCAAGTTCTGAGCTCTCTCTCACTCTCTCTCTCTCTCTCTCTCTCACACACACACTTAGCGAGGTTAATCGTCCCTTTTTGAGGTGAAAACTTGATGTGGTTGAAAAGCATTCTCGAACAGGAAGTTGGAGCTGGGAGGATGTTAAATTAATGAACTCTATATCAGGCTGCTGCCATGTTTAGTTTGAGCCGTGGGAAATTCAACCAGAGAGGGGACAGACATGGGCAGCAGCCGGATATTATGTTAATTAAGTTCACGTTCTCTCAGTTTTTTTTTGTTTTTTGGCTGAGTTAATGTTAATGTCCTCCTCACTGATTGACTCTACATTGTTGAAACACATAAAATGTACTCCCCCGGCCCCTATAAGGTGTGCAAACCATAGTTATCTTAAAATACAAAACCACTATAAATTATGTAAATATATACAATTCAGTGGCTCTCAGTTGGAGTAACATTGGATTTCATGTAGATATTCATTTTTTTGGTTTTTAAGTGTACAGTTCCTCATGGGATTTGTGATACTTGGTAGATTAACAGAGGTTTTGTGATAAAAGTAGTTTAACCCTTAACTTAAGATGGTGGTAAACTCTAAGGGTAAATACCGGCATGAGACCGCTAAGTACCGTGAGGGAAAGTTGAAAAGAACTTTGCACTTCTGGCTATGATGGAGGCTTCATGTCAATCATGGAGAACAGGTCCATGTTGAATGCGTTCACGGCATCCATGGTGGCTCGTTACAGTGGTGACAATTTCTTCAAGCGAAGTTTATACACATAACGTTATATATAATACTGTAGTTCTAATATTATTAGAACTAGTTAGGGTGCAAACAGCCAATGATGTGTTTCCATCCCATTTCCCCATCAAACCCACGGAAACCAATTCATCCCCATTATCTGACTGATGATGATGTGTGAGATTTCATAATCTGTTCCTGGCCAAGGAGTTGAATTCAAACCAAGACAGAAAGTGCTCATTTTGGCCTTGATTTGTTTTCCCACAGGTAAAATGTTTATTTTAGAATGAGTGCAAATTCTGGTACAGTAATTGTACCTGTATGTGTCGAGCAGGTTAGCTTAGTTCATAGTACGCCAGATAAACTTAATTTACAAGTAATACATTTAGCCTGTAAATGGCAATCACTCCGGTCCCCAGCTATAGGTTTATTTTTAATACACTACTACATAAATAACAGCTATTGAGCTAACATTGAGCTACAAAGAAGTGAAAAGTCAGAAAGAGCTAACTTAAAATGAGTATTAAAAAGTAATAGCTTTTCCCCCATATTAATCTGGCTGGGAAATGGCAAATGTGAAGCCAGTCATTGTTATTTTTGAGGAGTGGACAGTGGGCCTGTGCTAATGGCCAGGCTGGCCTTTATATCAGTGGAAGACACCATTAGCTGTCCTTTTTAGCGGCTACATTAGTTGGCCACTTTCCAGAGAGCCAATTAATCAGCCTTCTTTGTCAGAGCAAGTCACCTGGTGAGATAGGATCCCCTATGAAATATGTTGAACTGAAGCATAATGGAGGTCCTATTCAGGTCTCTGGCAGGGGCCGTGGCGGTTATAATTGGAACCATGTGTCTTTGGCCCTCTCACAAAGACTCCTAGGTGGAAGTAAGGACAGTTTTCCCTCTGTAAGTCTTTCTAGAAGAGGAAAAACACATAACATGGTCCACCAACGGGCCCCCTGAAGCTGCGTTTTTATGTAAGTATGTAACTAAGCACGTAGGGAGACACTGAAGTAAGCACTGACCGTGAAGGATGATTCATTTCTCAGACGGTACAGTACGTGTTATGTTGTTTCATGGTCAATAAAAGGACTATAAACTACAGATAGAGTATGTGGAGCATTTAGAGACTTTTCCCCTCGTTGTACATGAAATTTATTCCACTGCCGTGGACAGCAATACATGTTTTGCTAGCGCAATGATTGCATTTGTGTTAGCTTGTCTTTCCTTTTGGTTTCATATCGCCATTTTCAACACAAATACACAGGCAAATTCTTTCCATCTCTCTTAGATACGCACTCAAAAAATACACATGCACACACGCACTTGGGTGGCCTACAGTACATACATACACAACTGAAGAAAATGATACGGCTCTCTTGTTTCACTCCATTCCTTTGTCTCTCATACGAGCCCATTATTAACGCTCAAATGCCTTCACTCCGTCTCTAAGTGTTGTCCAGGCCCCCATTTTCCCAGGCACAGGCATTGGATGTTAGTGACAGTGTAACAGGCAGAAAGAGAGAGAGAGAGAGAGATAGAGAGAGAGAGAGAGAGAGAGATGGAGAAGGGAAATTGCATATTATTTACCCAGCTCCTTCAATATGCCACTTCTCAGCTCCGTAGCCCGCGGCTCACAACCAAAAGCACAGTGTGTAGACGCGGGTCTCCGGGAAACTGCGCACACACACTTGTGCACATGCACCCGCACATACGCACCCGGCTCGTATATATAGCTTCGAGCAGTTCCATCTCGGTTCCTTGGACATTCTGCTCTGACGTGTCATTAAAAAGTGTCACAGGTTCCACGGTAGAGGGGGGAGGGGGGGGGGGGGGGGGGGGGGATGGGGGAAATGAGCCTGAGGTGGACCAGGCGTGTAAACTAAGCCATTAAGAATCATATACCGTCCTCCTGTGGCATGATGGGAAAGATTAAAAGGACCTCCCGATCTCTCCTCCCTGCCTCTTCTCACCTGCCTGCTCCTCTCTGGCAGCGGTCTCAGTTGGTCTCTCCTCCCTGCCTCTCCTCCCTGCCTGCTCCTCTCTGGCAGCGGTCTCCTCCCTGCCTCTTCTCACCTGCCTGCTCCTCTCTGGCAGCGGTCTCAGTTCTCTCCTCCCTGCCTCTTCTCACCTGCCTGCTCCTCTCTGGCAGCGGTCTCAGTTCTCTCCTCCCTGCCTCTTCTCACCTGCCTGCTCCTCTCTGGCAGCGGTCTCAGTCTCTCCCTGCCTCTTCTCACCTGCCTGCTCCTCTCTGGCAGCGGTCTCAGTATCTCCTCCCTGCCTCTTCTCACCTGCCTGCTCCTCTCTGGCAGCGGTCTCAGTTCTCTCCTCCCTGCCTCTTCTCACCTGCCTGCTCCTCTATGGCAGCGGGCCTCAGTTGGTCTGGCGCCGGGCACACACGGAGCAGAGATTTGAAGCTGACCCAGGGCGCAATCATACCTGGGTCCGGTGTCATGGCTACTATACACCGAGAGGGACCACAGACTGCATTGGATCCGAACATTAACATTGCTCTCTCACTCTCACTTGTTTTTCTGCCCTGCTCCTCACTGTTTCTCAGTGATTTTCCATCTTGCTTCTCTCTCTCTCTCTGGAGATTGGGCAGCCGGTGGTCGCGGTGCTGCTCAGACGACTGGTAAAAGGTTCAGTACATTCCTTCTCTTTCATCTTAGAGGCTCACCTCTCCACCTCTCCATTAGAGTGTGAGATTGCGTTGGACTGAGCAGGGTTGTGCTGCTGGCCCAAAGCTGTGCTTTTGATGCTGAAGATGGAGACCTCATGTGTGCAATCCCCTGAAAAGAATGTGTATTGGGAGTCTCTGACCCAAACTTGTGGATTCACACAACACCCATGTCAAATCTCAAACCCGCTGGACCACGTCAGTTCCCCCACTTTGAGTTCAGTGTCCGTGGTGGGAGCTTTTGACTAGACAACACAATAATAATACCTGATTTATACTTGGTGGTGCACCGGTTTCATGCACAAAAAGTAGCAGATCTACAAGATCTACATGTCACAGCGTGAGCTCGTAGATTCGCAATTTTCAGTGCACGGCACCGGTGCGCGACTAAGTATAAATCACCATAAATCACCTCTTAACATCAGCAACGTGTCGTGCACCCCCAGGGGAGAGGTTTTGCACGTCCATCACGTCGGCCATTTGTCAGCGCTTACATCTACAAGGACAAGCAATCTCTCCTGGTGTCCTTTCCTCTCTCTCCTGTACATGCGTGGGAGTCGCTCGCTCTTTTGTCTGATTGACTCAGTGCAGTTTGTTGTTCATCCTCGTGCTTTGTGATGGCCGTCGCTCCTCTCCAATCCATCCACCTCGGGGAGGCAGACAGGACGATGAATGTGGCAATAATATTGACGCCACTGCATGTGGGGAGGCAGTGGCTCAGGGGTAGAGTGGCCGGTAGCCCACCCCCACAGTTAATGTCCTTAAGTGTCGTTGAGCAAGACGCTGAACCCCTAATTGCTCCCGATGTGCAGGTTGGTACCTTGCATGGTTTCCCCTGCCATCAGTGTGTGTGTGAATGGGTAAATGTAATTCACAATCTATGTAAAGCGCTTTGAATGAAAGTGCTATATAAAAAAGCACCATTTAAAAAAAATGCACCATGTCAAACGACAAGCGATAAAATGCTTAAACCAATGCCAGTGCCTTGTACAAGTGGGATGCCAATAAAGTGAAACTGGCTGTGACTATGGCTCTGGGTGGATGACGACTCTTGAGACGGACCGATGTAATTTTAGTCGATGTAAAGTTATCAATAATTTTCAAAAGTAAAAATGTAAGGTCTCTCTTTTCTTATATTCATGAGTTCGCGTGAGGATCCATAAAAAAAACAGCATTCCTCCTGGAGTGTCTTCTACAGGGATGTGTCTATCTAATCTATGCATGGTGTAATCTCATCGGCATTTCATATTCATGACGGTGGACATAGGTGGACCTTGGGGCTAATCAATTCTTCTTGTTTGTTGAGATTCACCCCATTGTAATTCACTGTCAATACCTATTTCTATTGCAGAAACAGCAGCAAACGTCAAGTCAGCCATTAGATGGGCGTGCAGGTGAGCGCACGCTGCTGTTGTTGGTTTTTATTTATATCAAGAATGCATGTAGTACAGTGTCTCGTAAACAGATGAAGTGAAACTAAGAATAGAGTGAATTCTGGGGGCAAAGCACTCCTGGGATCATAAAGCAACTGCTGTGTTAGGCTGCATCTGAAGCCCAGAGTTGATGAACGCTTCACACACACACAGAGAGAGAGAGAGGAGAGAGGAGAGAGGAGAGAGGAGAGAGAGAGAGAGAGAGAGAGAGAGAGAGAGAGAGAGAGAGGGAGAGAGAGAGGGTCACTCTGCCTGGCTTTGGGAACACAGTGTTATTCTCCTCTGAAAGGATACATAGAACCGCATGTAGAAACAGACAAACTAGTAGAGCTCTTCTTCCCCCACCCCCGCCTTTTAAGTCACTTCAGAGCGAATTATAAATATTTTTATTTATTCAGATAGTGTAGAGACAGGAAACCAACCACAAAAACATCACATTAGCGAGTATAAATGTGGTGTTGAACAAAGTGCACAAAGCAGGCTTTATTAACTCTCTTGAGACAATTGGTTGGAAAGGGCTTGAGGAAAGCGAAGCGCCATGCAGAATAATGCCAGGGGTAGTGATCCTGTTGGATGTACTTTCTTCTACAAGTTACTGTACGTGTCTAGCGAGTTGACCCGTGGCTTATATTGCAGAAACTGGAATAGACGCCGGTTTTGACGATGAAAAGAACAACCCACACTGATGCGCTGTAAGCATGGATTTTAAAGCAAAATAAAACATCACGACGGAGTGTAACTCAGAGTGTACAAATGAGTATGGTGTACTGTACATTTGTACACTCTCAGAGTTAAATTAACAGTGAATTTATAATATAAATTAGTGCTGCACTGTTGCCTGCTAATGACAGAGAGAGAGAGGGGGGGGGGGGGGGGGGGGGATAGGGGAGTTGCACCACTCAGTTCACACAGGTGTGATTTTTTTGTAACATATTGTTCTTGCTGCTGTTGATCCTGCAGATTGAAGCTTTAACCTTTGCTTTTATATGAAATATACGAGACATTAAGATTGTACGGAAGTCACTGCTGAACATAATATTATTGCTAAAGAGATAATTTTCTTTCAAGTCCCAGGAACCGAGATGGAACTCCTCAATGCTATATAGAGAGAGAGACATGATGTGTGCTTAAACTTGATCCTGCCTCCATGACGTTGCTGTTGAACATACAATAATTATGCAAATAATGATGTATGAGGTATAATGTGACTATGATAGTTAATTAGCATTAAAACAAAGTATATATATATGTGTGTGTGTGTGTGTGTGTGTGTGTGTGTGTGTGTGTGTGTGTGTGTGTGTGTGTGTGTGTGTGTGTGAGGCTGTCATGCACACGCAGATACAGTGACTTCCAACAGTCATTATGCAAATACAACTATTGCCTAGCCTTTAGTTATTCCCCTGCTCCCCCTCACCTGTACTCTGATGCCGGGGTCTCGTCTGATCCACTTTATGGCGGTCTCATACACCAGCTCCTCTGCCTTGGTGTTGAGGCTGTCATTGGACAGGTAGGCCACTAAGGTGTCTTTAGACACGCTCAGAATCTCTTCCTGGCCCGCCACCTAAAAGAGATGCAAGTTGCATCAGTCGAAATCCTGAGATTTATACTGGCATAATAGAACGTGAACGCTGAACAAACCTCACGAATACGCTTCGGAGGAAGCATGCCTTAATGATAATGTGTTATTAATAGAATAACTTGATTCAGGGGCTATCTGCCTTTGCATACACAGAGGCAGATTCATGAAGACAACAACGCAACATAACAAATTACATTACATGTTTAAGTTCACAAGGTGGCAAAAAGTGCTCTTTCTGGCTGAGTATTTCAGTCTGAGGAACTACCTGAAGAAGACCCGGGAGGGTCGAAACGTTGTTACCTTAATAAAGTTACCTGAGAGCTGAGAACTGAGAGAGCTGAGACTGCCTTCCTTTTTCATTGTACGTATTCTTTGTTCAGCACCTGTACATTTTTTAGATGCGTGTGCTTCCCTTTGGACTCCATTTCAGACTGAGGAACTACCTCATCACAATACGAGATCAGAGGTCGATAACCCTGACAACCCTTCTTAGCCTCACAGACAACCTTCAGCTCGCTCAAACCCAAACTAGATTGTTTTGGCATCATCCTTTAACAGCACAAGGGATAATTGCACGGCACCAGCACCATGTGTGCTAGTACATTTTCACTGATCCATTCTGTATCTGTTCCACGGGGAAACAATCTGTTTAGCTCATGTTTAACCAAAGATGAGTGTGCATGAGCAGCTCCTCGCCACCCTTTTATCATTACGATGGATTTTCCGTAATTGGGTGCGACAGCTTTGCAGTCACGGCACTCCGTTGGCCATTTTTATTTACCAAGCGTCTCTCTCTGTCCGCACATTCACATGGTGGACTGGGGTCAAGTCGTGGTGGCGTCGTGGTGGGGTCACGGGGTCACCGAATCAATGGCCACATATAAACCGACAGATCAATGAAGCTGATGATGCCCTCTACCAGTGTTAACACTTTTAGAATAACACTAAAACACTCCAGGTGACTAAAATGTGACTAAAACTAAATGAAAACGATTCAAAAGACTATGGGCTCTATTTCCATCCATCCCTAAACAACTGTGCCTTTTTCTTTTTTTTACTATTTTGAAAAACATTTTTGAATCTACATCGACACGTTGTGAGCTTGTAGATTGACTATTTTAACTATTGACAAAATAGTAAAAAAAAAAAAGGCAAAGTAGTTTAGGGATAAGGGGTTTAGCATGGACGGAAATAGAGCCCTATGACTAAAACTAAAATCTGCTGTCAAAATCAACACTACCCTCTATACTCACCTCAGGAAAGTTTTGCAGGGCGAAGGCTTTGGCCATGTTGTGAAGCTCGGTGCAGCTCATCGCCTCCGCCATGGCCAACACCCCCAGGCAGTTAGACGCCGTCAGCTGTTTCTCTGGAGGACAAACACAGAGAGAGAGACAAAGAGAGAGTGTCACAAACCGACTCGGATAAGTTAGGATCCAAAGAATGCAGTCGACTCGAGACCCAGGAGTAGTGGCACAGGAACTTTACTTAACTTCAGTTCAATAACAACTTAGGAAATATACACACTTCGCAGGGCAGAAAGGCAACGTAAAGATACAATAACCTTCACTGGGAACACAAAGGAACAGCAACACAGAATGCAATGCTAGAAGACACAGCAATGTCCAAACATTGGTCAGATCATTAAATAAGGACGGTGGCAATCAGCGCACCTGCACCCACACGGGTGACACCGTTCAGTCATTAAGAGTCTCACACACAGCCCGGAGGGGGAAAACATAAGGGAGGCGACCCGGGCATGGCACACTTAAGAGTGTGCCAGAAAGAGAGATGGAGGGGACAAGATTCAGAGAGAGAGAGAGAGAAAGAACGAAGGAGAGAGTGAAACGTATGAAGACAGGCAGGTTAAGACTGAAAAAGAGAATCCTTCCGACATTGATGGAAAAAACACATGAAAGGAGATGATACATCTCCTGTAGGTAGCGCGAGAGAGAGAGAGAGAGAGAGAGAGAGAGAGAGAGAGAGAGAGAGAGAGAGAGAGAGAGAGATGCAGCTGGAGGGAGAGCGTGTAGACCCATGGCCTATCGAGGTGTGTATCTTCCTGAGACTAAAGGGAGTGCACGTATAATAACTCAAAACTGCTCCAGGGACAAACAACAAGGGGAATCGATCGCTCATAGCCCAGGCAGGAGGCGCAGGATGGCAGAGAGCGGCAGTCGGGATTAGCTGGGGCACTTTCAAGTAGACCTGTCAGATCTGTGGAGGCCCCCCCCGAGTTTATCTAAGAAATCACCAGCAGGGACAGGATGTGATGCGCTGGTCATCTGTGGTGAGCATTGACATTACTTTGACATTGACAAGACCTTGCTTTGTTGGAAAGGACGGAAGACATTTCAATAGAGGATAAGCCCTTTGAGTTGCAGCAACTCGTTTTCGAAGGGGTCCTCAATTTGGCACTGTGTGCCTGAAATGTATTGTAAATTATGACCGAACGCAGTAACTCACTCCCCAAACAATACATTACGGACATACAATACATGCCCATAATCTGTCACTTGTCTACATTCGCCGCAATGGCACACGGAACATCTCCAATTAACACATTCAGACCGTACGACGTGTGTAAACGTCATAGCTAATCCAAACGACTGATTGCCACGACATGTGTACAGTTGTACACGTCCTTTTTCATTGAAAAAATATTCTGTTTTTTTTCTCTTTGGTTTGGCCTATCCTTCACGCATGCACGGTCCCGTTCACTTCCCTGTTTAGCGATCAGAAAGAAAGGCTCGCCACGCGTAATCTAGGGAGCTCTCCGTGGTTTTGACCAGATGGCTATACTTCCGGTCTTCATTTCTGACTTCGCCTGGAATATTAACGCTTCTAGAGAGACTCGACTCGAAATCCCGGCGCTGATTGAGTTAAACATAATTGTAGTTGCCCAAAACACTTCACACATAGATACAGTAGGCTTGTGAGCCAGGCACACATACCGCATTACGCACGCATGCACACTGGCCACCCTGGTTAACGGCCACCGCGAGAGGACTGATCAAACAACATGCATCAGAGGGGAAACGAAGCCAGGACTTTTATGGAGGAGGACAGTAACACCGAGGGCCCTTTTCCAAACAAATATCGCTCAGTAAAGGTCGCCTAACATCTCCTAACTCACTACAAAACAAAAGGCCAAATAAAAGTGGGCTTCATACCGCATCAAAGCCTGGGTCACTGGGGAGACGAGGCTGTGTCGTAACCAATGCACCGTCTGTCAGGCTGTTTGATTGAGCTGTTGTGTCAGGTGAGTGCAGAGCAGGACCCGAGCCAAATGCAGACAAAAAAGGCTGCACAGCTCAAACTGGCTTTTTTTTTTAAGACTATCAATCATCTGGGCAAAACAACTATATAACAGGTTTTATAGTAGGAATGAAGCCAAAACATACTCTCTCAAGAATACAGTTTACAATTCAACACAACCATATTCTGATAGTAATCATAGCTATAGTGTTAGTTCAGTAACAAGGGTCTCCCCATCTCTCCTGCTCTTTAATAAACAGAAAACACATTTATCAGGTGGGTTGCAAAATTAGTACCAATTTATCAGCTTAATTTTTTATAGTGTTCCAGTTCCAATTTGGTGTCATCTTTGTGTCATCACTTCCAATTCCACATATTTAATCTGTATCCTGTCTGAGGTCTCTATCCAAATTGGATAAAATTGGTATCCCGACCTGAGAATGCATTTTCTGTTTAATAAAGAGCTGGAGAGACATGGAGACTGTAACTGAACAAACACTCTATACTTCAGCAATGAGTACTATTAGAATATAGAGCTATTTAACACTTAATTTAACCAAAGAAGTAACGGGCCGTGCCAGCAATTGACTAGAGTGGGCAGTCCTGTCCCACAATTTGATTTTGACTGCATGTCGAAATCTGACATGTGTTGACATGTGTTGCATCATGTGTCCTGCCCACTCTTCACCCTGAGTTTCCAAATCCTGTCTCACTGAAGCACTCTGTCTCTCTATATCTGCCTCCAATATAAACAAATATTTCTAAACCAGGGAAAATGTCATTTCAGTCGGCCCTCTTGACTGCAGAGCAACAGCAATAATTGAATGTCTTAACTGTCCGTTTGCGCTAGTGAACTGTTCCCTGTTTTGTTGCTACTTTATGTCGTTCTCCTGAGAGGCAGTGATGATTCACAGTGGCATCTCCACATTTCTGTCATGTGTTGACAGTTAGGAAGTTGTTTATCAGGTGTTGTTCTTGCCTGTTCGTCTCACTCAACAGAACACACACGCTGTAAGGACGGTTTAAAACCCTACAGTGGGGCTGTAGTACAAGTCAAAATAGGTAAATTCACCAGCTGTGGAGAAAATGTAATGTTAAACTTCTTGGCAATAAATTTGACCAGCTATGTCACACTGACATGAGGTCACCAAAACACATGTTGTGGCTAGTTACTTTCATGTGAGCTTGATTTCACAATCATGCCCTAGATTTAAATCTGTCAGTCTCACCTCCCTTGCCTTTCTCCCTCCACAATACTATCCATAATGCACAAATTCCGCAAAAAAATGAATCCCTAAAATAAACCAGGGGTGAATGTTGGTACGTTATTGTGAGGCACCGGCTGCTGAATCATTCACGTAGGGGAAAGAAAATAATAGGAACAAGAAAAGTTGATAATAATGGAAATGGGTGAATCCAAAGACTATGTTGGAAACCTGCAGTCCCAGGATGAAGCCTTAATAAGAAATGAAATATGACGGATGCTCCAATTCACTTGTGTGACGTCTAGTTATGAAAATAACGTATGATTCCTGCTCTTCAAACTGACAGTGATTCCTCTGCACAACGTTGATTAAAGGCCTGATTTCCATCTCTCTGTGCTTGGGGGGCAAAAGCCAGTAACTCACAAAACGCTGTATTCTGAGGGAACAATAAAGGTGACTTCATTTTCTGAAATTCTCCGCATAAAGGCAGCAGGTAGATGGAGTGTTAGGATTTGTTATTTTACCCTCAGTCTATTTGCTACAGACTTGTGACATGTCTGACTCTGCATCAATTTCTCTTTGCTCAAGGACATACTGGTGTGCCTGTTTATCCCTCGATACCCACCCACCCAATGTGCCGAAATGTCATGAATCTTGTCGAGGAAGAATAGTTTGACGTTTCTGTAGAAGTCAATTCCACAAATGGCTTTCTTCGTTTTCACAACAGAGCCATGAGTCTGTATGTTTGCCCGGAGGGGAATGAAAAGTCAAATCAATGCAAGGCAAGCTGCTACCGTCTTTTCACAGATTTCCCTGGCTCTGACCTTTTTGCTCAGAACCAGCCATTATGGCCCCATGTGTTATGGAAACCCCAAACAATCACTCTTAAATGGAATGCAAAGCCTGACATTTGCAGTCTCTTTTGGTCCGCTGGCGCCTGAAAATCTGTGACATGCCATTTGATTTTCATTTTGACCCCTTGGGTCCCTGCCCCCCACACATCCTTCACCCTCCCCCTTCACCTCCCATCCCTGCTCCCAACCGAGGGCTTTTGGTGTCGATCTACAAGCTCACAACACGCAGCAGCACAACACATTGTGAGCTTGTAGATTAATTGGCTAGCTTTGATGCGCAACACCGACACACAACTAAATATAAGTCTGCCTTAATACCGCCAAGTCTCTATCTTCCATCCCTTCCCTGATCTTGTCTGACAATCAACCATATCTGTATTTCTCCTTTCATTCCTCTGAGGTTCAAGTCAGAGGATTTGACATTTAAGTGACAATTGTTCCTTGGCCTTTTTATAAATCTGCCCTGGTGCCTGGTCCAGCTCTTGGGATAGCATCACAGGCACTGTGCCTAGCTAAGGGAGTGAGCATGCATGATTCTCTCCCTCTCTATCGCTCTCCCAGCAACAGCAGTGCCTGCTAGCTTTGGAAAGCTGACAAAAACTATATGAGCCGTGGTTTAGTGCCAGGGACCATGAGGAAATTCAGGTTTCCTGCACAAGTCGCCTTGCCTCGCAAAACTGTGCGTAGTGAGGCAGCACAAGACAGCCTTTGAAGAAGCTTGGAGCTGTTGCTGTTGCTGTGCATATTAGGAAAAGGTCACAGGGGAACAGCTCAATAACATGCACATGCGTACCCCTGCACTGTACAGTATGTGCATGCGCCAACACACACACGTAGTGCATGGAAAAACAAACACCACACTGTCTACGGACGCACGCACGCACGCACACACCTTCCTTGTCCTCTGTAGGGATTTCTTACCTAGGAAAGAGACACAGACTTTACAGAAGGTGCTGAACTGGAACTTGCTGGCCGACTCCAGCAGCATCTTGGCGTTGGACGCGTCGATGACCAGTGACCCCGTGTAGACGAACTCCAGCAGCTGCTCCATGACGTCCGCGTCGATGTTGGTCATCGTCAGCTCCAGCTTCTCCCCACTCCTTGTCTCCCCCGACGACCTGGCCGACCAATCACGGCAGAGAGAGAGAGAGAGAGAGAGAGAGAGGAAGGGTGGAGGGGGGTTAGGACAGATTCCGGGGGTTGGAACATGTGTCTGCTGTATACTGTAATACACATTCAGAACAGGATGGGGAGACAATGTTGTTGGCTAGTACACACACAGACACCTACAGTACAGTACGGGACGACACTCACAGTCCCCCCCCCCCCCCCCCCCCCCCCCCCCTCCCACCAGGGACCATACGAGAGGGGAGGAAGAAAATAACAGAAGTGTTACACAGTAAGATAACGTAGAGCAGGAGAGGGAGAGGGAACACAACTTTGGATATGGTTTCTATTGTTCTATGGGACTAGCAGATTTGCACTGTAATAATAATCAAGTGCTGCATCTGAAATAGAATGTACATTGTGGACATAGAGGATTAGGCAAACAAAAGTTATTGCATTTCTTCTCTTCACAAAAAAACTAAAAAGAAATTACATATACATACACATATACAGGTATACACAGGTGTGTGTGTATATATATATATATATATATATATACACACATATATACATATATACACAGACACACATACATACATCCAGAAGGCATGCTTTGTGTGTTTGTAAGAGAGTGAGAGAGACAGAGAGAGAGAGAGAGAGAGAGAGAGAGAGAGAGAGAGAGAGCGAAAGAGGGAGAGAGACAGAGAGAGAGAGAGAGAGAGAGAGATCATGTATGCATAGTATTCAGGTGGAGATGCATACATGGCTGGCTTATAATACATCAACTAGACAACAGAAAACAGGGAGAGAAAGACAGAGACAGAGGGAGAAGGGAGAGTGCAATGCATGCAATGACAAAATGACAGAGTGCCATGGTTGTGGTAGTTATCCTGTGTGTAAGAGAGCTTTTGCCGTCCCTGAACCTACAATATTGCTGTTGTGCATGTTGTATATCAATGCTGCAACTTGACTCCGAGAGGGAGGGCCGGGATGTCTCTGGATGGATGAAATGCAAGAGAATAGAAGTGATACCCCATCCTAATGGCACAAGCTAAGATGTGCGGGTTAAGAGGACCGGAGCCTGCTTTGTAGACCTCGGCCCAACCATGACATCACCCGGATCGAATGGCTGAGGTTAGCTCCCATACGGCTCCCCCTCGGGGAGGTACGAGAGCGTTAAATAACGCCTCACCACCCATGTTTAATGTCCCGTGTGAAACAATAATCCACTCAAGGGCAAAATAATGGAATCAGTGCCCCACAGAATGGGGAGCCTCTGCTATTGTGTCTTTCCCCTGTGGCTCCGGACATCAACATTATGAAAAGAAGCCTGCATTAAGATGGATGGAGGCTGCTCATCTCTGTGTGTGTGTGTGTGTGTGTGTGTGTGTGTGTGTGTGTGTGTGTGTGTGTGTGTGTGTGTGTGTGCATGGGACACATATCTTCCCTTTCACTGTCGGAGCCTGTTTGTTTTCCATTAGACAATCATGACAATCAGAAGCCAGAGAGACACTGACGCACACAGACAGACGGACGGATGGACAAGAATGATTACAGTGTACGTGAAGAGAGAGAGAGGAGCAAGAAAGAAAGGTAGAGGTAGGGGAGGCAGGGTGAGACGGTTCTTCTGCAGGTTGCCAGCAGCCATCCTTCTTGGGGAGGGGGTTGGGGGTGGGGGGGGGTGTGGGGCGGTTGTTCTGTGACTGTTGTTTAGATAAGAAATAACCCTCCCCTCGCCAAAACCACCACACCTAAACAGAGCCTCTTTGTCATCAGTAGCCTGTGGTGTATGAACTGAGACATTAGTGGTTGTTGAGTTGAGATCGCACTCAGGACGGACGCCACAGGGAGGGGGAAAGGACAAAAAACGAAAGAAAAAAAGGGGAAAAAAATTATATATGTGTAAAACTTAAATAAAAATTAAAAAGTAATGACAATGGTATTTGTCTCTGGATGGACATTGGCTGGAAAAACCAAGGCAGTTATACTCTTTAATTCCTCCTGCAAAGCAAAAAGCCACATGGTGTTATTCCACCCTTTTTCCACCCAAAGCCCCGCGGTGACGAGCAGGTAGCAACACGAGAGGAAGTAGAGAAGGAGAGAGAGAGAGAGAGAGAGAGAGAGAGAGAGAGAGAGAGAGAGAGAGAGAGAGAGAGGTTGAGAGAGAGAGAGAGACAGAAAGAGAGGGAGGTTGAGAGAGAGAGGTTGAGAGAGAGAGGTTGAGAGAGAGAGATAGAGAGAGAAAGAGAGAGATAGAGAGAGAAAGAGAGAGATAGAGAGAGATATAGAGAGAAAGAGAGAGAGAGAGAGAGAGGTTGAGAGAGAGAGAGAGAGACAGAAAGAGAGGGAGGTTGAGAGAGAGAGAGAGAGGTTGAGAGAGAGAGAGAGAGAGAGAGAGAGAGAGAGAGAGAGAGAGAGAGAGAGAGAGAGAGAGAGAGAGAGGAGAGAGAGAGAGAGGAAAAGTAGTCCGGTGTTAAAGCTACGGAGGGAGGGAGTTTGGGTAAGACAAGAACAGAAGATTTAAAAAGAGGGAGAAAAAAAAAGATTACGAGAGAGAGAAAAATAAAAACAGGCATGCTCATCAACCAGGTCTATTAGTGCAATTGGAAGCAGCTCGTCAGGCCGTTTGTCTCGTCAGAGCACTTTTGTGGAAATGACATTCTGCATCTTCAGAGAGAGATTTTAGGAGATATTTACGCCACGTCTGATTGCAGATTCAAATTTAAATTGTGGGGGGAAAAAGGGAAGTGATGAAGGGAAGGCGCAAGAGAGAGAGAGAGAGAGAGAGAGAGAGAGGAGATAAGAGGAAAAATAAAAGATAGGTACACTCAGGGAAATAAATGTGTTTGTGAAAAATGCACCACTTATTGAGAAGGGAAAGTCGTGAAATGAGCACTGTCACTGAGGCGAGTACATACGCGGGGCCCAGGGCTGAGAGGGGAGGGTGGGGGACCGGGGGGATGCGGAGCAACAAAGATTCCTAATGCATCCCTTCAAACTAACAAAGCTTTACTGGAGGAACACATTTATCTTCTTTTTACAAAGCCATTTATTCTGCGGAACGCCATACGTACACGACTAGAGAGAGGCTTACTCAGATGCTGCGCTTAGGATTATTTTCTTCTTCTGTCAGCAAGAAAAGTAAGGGAAACGGAGATAATATGCTCGGTGTGCCGATGAATGTCCTGTTTCTTTGTTTTGTGGGCTTCCTGGGGTTGTGGCGCTATTGCATTAGGCTACGTGTGACACTGTACCAGGGAAATTCATCCGTTGAAGTGGCTCTCTACACTCGTTTTCCAGTGGGACCAAAAGTGTTGCACTGAATATGAAGTCAGGGACGGCGTGGGGACAGCGTACTATAAAACACAGTGTTCCTCTGTTGGATGACCCTGTCAGACTGTCTGTACACTGTAGAATCAGTGTTCCAGAGAGCATGGCTCAGTCAGGACCCAAAAGCAGGCCTCCGGCTGCTTCTGGGGTCCTGACACACTCTGGAAGAACACTGATTCTATTTTTTATCCTGGCTGGCTCATATAACAAAGGGACAAAGACAACGGGGTCGAGGGTGTGATCGTGAAACCAAACCCCGGGGTTGCGGATCAAGGGTTTCCATGGAATACGACTGTGGCCTGCTATTATATTATTCAATTGTTATGCCTATGCTATTATTGTTATTGCCTTCACAGTTGATACTACTGTTGTTGCTTGTATCTCTCTCTTTCTCTCTCTCTCTCTCGGTCATGGCAGATGGCCGCCCACCCTAGAGCCTGCTTCTGCCTGACGTTTGTTCCCATTAAAGGCTTGTTTTTGTTTGCCACCATTGCAAAAAAAATGCTTGCTCAGGGCAGAGGGGGGGTGGGGGTCTCTGCTCTATATGTAGAGTGACAACTTTACATATGATTTGGTATTATAATGAAATGTATTTGAAATTCAATTGAATTAAACATGTTGAAAGGGCAGTGTACTAGCTACTCGCACTTTAATTCTACTCAATTGAGTAAAGACAATCATGAAAGCTGAGCGAGGGAGAAACATGAGGGTGGCACTGATGGGGTTTGATTTGTTTAGTGAACTAATCTTCAAACAACTCTATGCAGGCTTTCAGCTTAATGACCAAGCATTTTTTCTTCTGGTCATTACATCTCTCAAGCGGCTCATTTAGGGCGCGTTACCGCACAACTCGATTCAGGATTCCATCCTGATGGTGAGTAATAGTATATAAACGACTCAGCGGTAAAATGTTCGCAGACTAAACCCTATAGGCTGCCGATTCTGCCCAACCTACGCACGCACGTCCCCCACTCGTGGGCTGTGAGGATGTTGCGAATGGGCCCTCAAATAACTGCCAAAACAGTACGATTTTAATGATAATATAACATTTAATGTATATATATTTTTTCTCTCAAATGATGTTATTAAAAACCTGTAAAGTTAGTTTTCATTGTGACACTGATAAATAGGAACATAAATACTACATTAGTTCCATTGATCCAAGACACAAGAACACAATCAATTGATTGATCATAACATTTACGCGGCCCACCCATCTGACCGATTTTCAAGTGGGCCCGGGTCCGGACAAGGTTGAGAACCACTGGTGTGAGTGTGGGGCTGGGCGCGTGCACGCGTGTGTGTGTGTGTGTGTGTGTGTGTGTCTGCCTGGGAGAACAATGCAGTAGTAAGGGCTCAGCTGGAGTATTCGTTCAGGCCCAACAACGTAATGGGCTTTAACACAGCTCTCTGGCTCTTTGAGTCATAACGCACTGCACGACTTTCAGGCAGAGAGAGAGAGAGAGAGAGAGTGTGCGGGAGTTGAGTTGGCGAGAGAGAAACAAATGGCATAAACGTGTGTGTCAGGAGTGCAAGAAAAGAAGATTTACCGAGGCACGGACGAGATGTAGCGGCCGTAAATTAGGGGAGGTGTGGAGCGTGCTTATTGAAAAATCCTGAAGGGGGTAGAATGGAATTACCAGAGGTGATCTGTCTCACTGCAGCAAAAGGAGAGGGTAAATCGTTTTTTTTCTTCTTCTTTTTTGTTGGGGGGGGGGGTTATGGGGCAAGAAGAACGTGCCTGCACATTCTGAATTTCTGCAGCAGCATTACATTGTTCAGGTTTCGCGGAGAGCGATGGCAGGTTACTGTGCACGGGATACACTACAGTATGGAGGAGGGGGGGTATGGAGGAGGCCACATACTCATAGGGAACAAAGAGTAGAGGGTGGGGGGGAGAGAGAGAGAGAGAGATAGATAGGGTGTTATAATAGCCTCGTTTCTGAAACACAATCATTTGTCCTACAAGGTTTGGAACCGTTACATAGTCATAAAACAGATGCAATTTTGGATATGAGCAGTTCATTGAATACGCTGTTCTTACGGTATGTCTCTATCGTGGGTTTGGGTTATCGCAAATTAGTGCCGGCTTTCATCTTACTGCAATTTACTGTGGAAGTATTTGGTACACAACGATCATCCTTTTTTAATGAATCTGAAAATGCATCATTAAAATCTGGGGGTAAATGTCATTGCCATGTCAAATGTCGATAAATATAAAAATGCGGATTATCTATACATCTACATTCATTATCATGTTAAAACTACCAACTGAAGATTAACTTTACACTGTGCAAACATGCATTTACATCATTACGTTGCCATTAAATGCATGGTCAGTTGGGCTTAAGCACTAATTAAACCTGATTTAAACCTAATTTGTTTTAACCAAGTCATTTAGTTGTCAGTTCGCATGCATGCGTGCGTGCGTGCGTGCGTGCGTGCGTGCGTGCGTGCGTGCGTGCGTGCGTGCGTGCGTGGTTCGTGGAAAATAAGCTGAGAGGAGCTGCACTCTGACTCTCTCACCCTATGATATTACATCTGTACTTTCTCCCTGACTGATGGCAGCCTGCCTGGATAACGCACAAGAATTATGGCCCCCGTGTAATTTTAACACACACAGACCCTTTGGCATGCAGGGGACCACACAAGCACGCATGCGCTCTTGCACACACACACACACACACACACACAGACACAGACACAGACACACACACACACACACACACACACACACACACACACACACAGACACACACAACACACACAGGCACACACGCAAGTGTGTGTGTGTGTGTGTGTACAGCGACTCATGCTTTATGAGGAGCTGACATGCGGTGTGGGCAGCGGCGTGGACGTCCCGGAGAGCCACGAGGGCTGGAGACAGCGAGAACACGCGAGGACGACACACAGCCAAACTGAGAGTGTTCATTTTATCTTTAAAGTCTAACAAGTGGACACTAATGTGCCCTTACGGGGGCCATTTGGTACACTCTTTATTTCAGGGTGCCGGACGTGTCTCTCTTTCATCTCTCCCTTTCGTTCGACCTCGTAACGACCCGGGACGGGGGCGCAAGGGGGGTCATGTGTGTGGCATCAGCATAATTCCACATGAACTGAAGGCTGACCTGAGCAGCACTGCGAGGCCATAACTCAGTGACAGACAGGTCCCTGGCTCCCTCTGATCTGAGCTGACCCAGGCAGTGAACCGTCTGCCTGGCTGGGCACAGCGCCTCAGAAAGCACGCTCCAAAATGGCCTCTAGTGTCTCTCCTGCTCGCTGTATTGACGCATTTATATTCAGTCTGTTTTCGCTTTATTTAGATCGGATGGTAATGGCGCTCGGGTGACGCAGCGCATGGGGTAAAGTACCAGTGCACCACCGTGAAGACTATAGGGGTTCAAATCCTCCAATGTGCGTCCGGTTTAGTGTCTAGTCTAGCTACACTAGTATACGAACACATTTTGGCCAGTGTTCAGGGGGAGGGAAGCTGGGTGGGGAGGGTGACCTTCATCACTGCATGTACTCCTAAGGGCCGGGGTCACGCTCGTCAGAGGGGAATGGCATATATATGGTACAGAAGGTATAGGACTGATTCGCTATGAAACACTGAAATGTGCTGGGAGGGGTAATTGCGCAAAACGACTACACTGGGAAGAAAAAGGGGTGAAAAATAATTGGCTACTCTAGATCGGATAATAGAGAGAGAGATTCGTACTGAGGGCAGAAAGGGGGAAGGACATGCAACACACGTCTCCAGCCAGAATCAAACCACTCTCCTCTCAGACTCTTGTTCTGTGCTTTGCCTACATCTCGCCTTTTGTTCTCTCTCCCTTGATTGCTCCCCCTTTCCCTCCCACGCTGACCTTTCAGAGCCGTCCTCTCCCTGTTTGAGTTTGGCTGAGTGGTGTGTGTGCTAAGAGAAGCCAAGGTGCCTCGTGAAAACACACGGCAGTTATTGCAAAGGGTCTTAATGTTTGCACCACGCAAAGACTTCATTATGTCAAAATGTGGATGTCTTAATACTTAACAATCAGTGTCAGTTGTCAGTGAGACAGATTCATTAGCTATTCTCAGAAATGTGATCTTCGATGAGAAAATTAATTTTTCTGGCCTAATCATCGGGAAGCAATGGCCAAGTTATGACAATATTATATCAAGTAGCATTACAATGAATTAACCAGTTAATTTGAATTTGCTCTATTAAGCTTTCAAATGAAACAAGTAAAAATTCATGAATCTAGGCAGCAGCGGGCATGGAGATGAGCTTGATGAAATTCAGCCCATTCCTCTGAGGGCCATGTGTCTTCCTGCAGCATGGTGCCTTATCTTTATGCATAATGCACCTGCAGCTGCAGCTCTGATAAGACGCTGGGACCAAACAGTCCCGTGGACAGCTTGACCAGCATGAGGTCTCCATCTCTCTCCACGGTGACAAAAGTCTCCCAGGATGCTACTGTGGTAACCGCCAAGGTCATGGAACGCTTCCATTTCTCATTTTTATTCTAATGGTCCGCTCATGTGAGCGTGCGTGCGTTTGAGCATGTGTGTAGTCGTACGGTATGCCATGGAGATGAGTGCACCTTATCATCAATACTAGCACGACTCCAACTTATTTGAATATTTTCTTACCAGGTGCACGTTCTAGAAAGGTTATTTTACAAGTCAAAGGAATTGCCAGCACTCACATAAAGGGTCTTTCAGGTACTTATTGGGCACGGGCAGCTAACAATCAATGCACGCAGTTCAGAACTCCTTCAATGGAACTTTAAGTACACAAAGACAAACGGGTACAGGCTTTAGTTTAGACATACTGTCATTAGACAACCGTTGGTGTGTCTAATCTGCGTGTGTATCCCAGACAAACATTATCAATGTTTTATTTGATGTTGTATTGTATGTGCAAGGTGTCTCCAATCTGGGAACACATCGGCAAACCCTTTGAGTCAACAGTCTGTCTCGGGAGACTAAGGTGCCTTACCTATGGACTCTATAAGAGGCATTTCAGTTCTGGTATTGTGTTACGCTGAAGACGTGTTTGTGCCAAAATGCGTACGTTGACCGTGCTTACAAAATTAAGTACCCGAAGCCCGGAGCCTTTGTGTGGTGGATGGTATTGCGTTTGACTGCATCTCAGTTTAGACATGGCGCTGTGGCTTGCTGATAGGGCATTCCTTTCCCCACCGAGTAGGATCAAGAGTATCGGTGGATACACGCTGTCCGGCTTCCGCCCGGGCTGCCCCTCCTGCAGTTCATAGCAGATAAGTAGCACGTGGCACTTCCTGAATTTCCCTCCGGGGATCAATAAAGGTTTATCTTATCTTATCTAATCTATCTGATGATCGTGCCATGGAGGCCGCGGTGCTGTGAGGCAAAGCGTCACAATTCTCAGGGGCCTTACACTGTACAGCTACCGCTAGTGATTCTGTCTTTCTGTCCGTCTCTCTCTCTGTCTGTCAGGGTGCTCCTAGATCAATCAAAGCTGAATACACCTGCGAGGCTCTGAAACAGGGACGGGGACATTAGAGATTCATATTATTCCTTCTTCCCAGCAGCAAAGGATATAATAAAGTGACAGATATGCGTGCCCACACATATCGGAGTGACCCTGAAAAACTTTGCCTAGCTGCCACACACACACTTATGATGAAGCTGTATAGTGTACACACACATGCATGCACATTTGTACTGTACAGTACATGCACATACACAGACAGAAACACACGCACACATGCACGCACGCACACACACACATGAAGAGAAAACATGTCATATGCAGAACAGTCTATTAGGGGGAAAGGCTTGGATTGTTGTTCTTTAAAGCTAGCTTAGAAGTGCATTTACTTTCTTGTTTCTTGTTTACACCCCTGAATCTTCTACATCTTTTTCCTTTCACTAACTCTACGTATTAGCATATGAAAGGCTTTAATTTCTCACCAAAATAAAAGGGAAAAAAAGTAGCTTGAAGAGAACAGAAGAGACATTTGTCAAATCACCTCCAAAAGTGCAGAATGTGGATTATTTTTACGAGTTAAAATTTAACAAAAAAATATATATAAATAAAAAACAATCCCCAGTCATGGAATGTGTGCGCACTGTTCATAGAAAAATGGAAATGCGGGTTAATTCGCTCTACATGGGGAGGAAAGATAAAGACGAGGAAGTTGACCTTTTTTGTGTCATGTTTTCGTAGCGCGTTTTGTGATAGATACATTCAATTTGAGGCGGGATCAGGAGGAAGGAAGGAAGGAATGGCTGCTGGCACCTTTGCTAGGAACCAAAAAAGTCTTCACATACCTGCAAGAGAGAGAAGGGTGGGAGGAGGGAAATAAAATAAAATAAAATAAAGGAAAGGGGGAAAAAAACAAAACAAAGGAATAAGAAAAGAGAAGAAAGAGAAGCGACACAAATGCTCCACAGATTGGATCAACAGCTGGTGGGAGGAGAAGAGTTGAGAAGGCAAACCTTTTCACCAGGTCCTTGAAATACAAGCTGCAGGAAGCTAGAACATTTTGGTGCACTTCAAACTCTTTTCCTTCAACAATAATTTTCAGGTCTGTAAAGTCTTTCGCTCTGCGCTGCAGGTTGAGCTCCTTCAACATCTCTGTAGAGGAAGAAAACAACAACAAACAAAAAAGAAAGAAAGAAAGACAAAGCCATATTTTGTTTTAGAATGTGGAATTCTATTCTCTCTCTCTCTCTCTCTCTCTCTCTCTTTCTCTCTCTCTCTCTCACACACACACACTCACATCCTTCTGTTCTTCTGTACAGTATGTACAGTAGCAATGTGACAAGGAACAACATGGAAAAACAAATGGCAGAAAAATGTGCAAATTTACAGAGAACACAACATTGCTCAATGTTTTTTTTTATCATAACAATAGTATTTGTGTATGTCAGAGAGGAAACAATAATGAACATCTGTCAAACAGTTCAACAGCCAACAACCAAAATAGGTCTGTGTGTGTGTGTGTGTGTGTGTGTGTGTGTGTGTGTGTGTGTGTGTGTGTGTGTGTGTGTGTGTGTGTGTGTGTGTGTATTATATATTCTGTAGAACTTGTAAATTCTCCAGCCTATTGCATTTGACTTGTGCCAATGTATAATTCAGCACCAGAAAATTCAACCAAGGGAATGCCACAAGATTGATAACCGATGTGGGCTGAAAACAGAGACAGACTGTGTCATGGCGTTATTCATAATTCAACAGCTTTCGTTTTGGTTTCTTGCTGCTGTCCTGGCCAGGGCGCAAATTGACCTTCAAACGTCACTCAGTAGGAAAACAAAAAAACAACTGCTTCTCCCCAAATCCCAAAACCCATTGCACTCTGTGTCTCTTTCTCTTAGAAAAGTAGTTCCCATTGTCTTTTCCTCGCTGAAAAGCAAAAGGGAAATACAGTACATATAGCAAGAGAGACAGGAACAAAACAAAATGTGAGAAAATAATGCTGGGAGCAATCAAAGCAGTGTTTCTGTCGAAGGCCACAGTGCCCACATGGCGTTCTTTAATGCGGTGCCGTAGTGTGTTGTTGGACCGAGCCCTACGGTAGCGTTGGGTCGGAGGCGCTTGTTTCTCTCTGTGCCTTAATGAGGCACCATGAGGGGACGCTAAGAGTGAGAAGCAGCAGGAGGCCAGCCAGTCCGTTCTGAAGCCCTCGGAGCAGTGCTGTGAACAGTACAGTTCTGTTAATTGCCTATTGAGAAATGTGTCACTAAAAACTGAGCACCAGTAGCAGGATGGTAATAGCAAGCTACAGCACATGAAAACAACAGCTGTAGGATACTGAAAGTAGCCATACGACTACAGTATGTAGAGGATGACATATTCACTTTAATCAAAAAGGAACTCGCCTTTTGGAACACTATGAAGTTCCCCTACCCTACACTGGATCTCGGTTAGAAAGATATGTAATTATACGCAAAATGATACATGCCACTTTGAGTCATGCCAACACAACAACGATAGCCATGATGTCACAGCTGCTTGTGTATTATTGCTTTCCTTAAACTTGAGTAAATGTTGTACTTGGGCCACAAAACACAGACTGAGTAATTATCTTATCTATGGACAATCAGACAAAAGTCCAAAGAACATGGACGGACAACCACACACACACACGCGCGCACACACACAGACACACGCACGCACACGCACGCACACGCACATAACATAACGAAACACAGTCCTGAAATCCAAAAACTGCAATTGAAATCCAAAAACTGCAATTTAATAAAATTAAATAATAAATCAAAACTCAAACTCAGCTAAAGTTACAATGTCATTGCTGATTTCATTATAAAACCGTTATCCAGTTTCACTTGAGAGGCTTTACACGAGCACACACTGGCTCTGGTGTGATAGTTATGCTGAGTATGGACCATTGTTATCTGAGAACAAGTACAGTACCTTTATGTTATCGTACATAATACATATGACGCAGCGTCTGTTGTCGCACTCTGCTGCACTGGCAGTAGTCCTACTGTACCTTTCTGAATTCATCACTTCCAAAATGTGTTTCAGGGGGTACATTAAATTGAACAAATTATACCAAAGATATTATGTTGCATCGCCTGCACTTTGTTCCTAAGTTTACCTGTCAAACCACTGTACCAACCAGAACACCCATACTGTTCTCAAAACTGATGACACGAGAAGTTTCTGAACAGAAACATCAAAAAGCCCTGTTCTTGCAAAACAGAAACTTGAGTTTGGTGGCACACATAGGTAATATTTTAGCAGCAACAGATTCAAAGGAGAATGTTCCAATATTACTCCTAAAGATGAGACACTTCTGAGACTCAATTTCAGCTCCATTAAAAGAGACTTTCAACAATATTTGTTCTTGACAGCTTGACTTCTACTTGGTTCCAAACGGGATTGTCTCGGTTTTACCCAGATATATTGAAAGCTTGTTATCTTAGAGCCAGTGCCACTCTCTTACAAGTTTTCAATAATGCCCAGATACCAGTAACGTGGAATCATACACTACTAGTACTACGAGAGCTTACATGCCACCGCCACCATCTGGCTGGCTGCATAAGAAATAAAAGAGGCCCTAGAATAGAACGAAAAAATGTGTGTTTGTGTGACGAGGCACACACACACACGACCACATCCTGGGAGGAGTTGGGACGACAGGTTCGGGCAGAAACAATCGTCCCTGCTATATCAGCAGTGGTATGGCTACGGCACGACCTTGGAGCTTCAGTGTGGAACGCTGAGCCTGCATGCTGACATCGTCAAGTCGCTTAAAACAGACATGGGGCACCGAGCTGTGTTGCCGCAGCCCAAAACAGTTACTTTCAGGAAATGAAAATGTTCCAATCTAATGAATTTAGTTTTTGTTACAAGCTTACAATACAATAGTACAGTACAATAGATAGAATTTTCACTACCGTCATGACACCGTCATCTGAAAAAATATAGAATAGGGCTTAAAAATGTGTGTCCCCCACATATCTGGTTAGTAATTTAATGTGGGGCACTGATCAGAATAGACAAGATCAACCCCTGGCAGCCATGCCGCAGCGTAGGGTTGTTGTTTTTTCCCATATCATCCTGAAAGTGGTATGTTCGAGCCAGATTCAAGGCAGGGATTTAATTAACCTGAGATGACACCCGGCCCTCTATTTGGCTTTCATTTAGCTCATTTCATTCTCCTGCACTGACTGGCACTGGAAGCTCAGCGCTGAATTAATCGAGCAGATGAAATTATACAGTATTAAGAGGTTTTACAAATACGGTGCCGCTTTTAGAAATGTTTTATTTTTTTCTCTCAACCTCAGAGTTATCATAATGTCAGGGGGAAGAAACAACAACAACAACTAGGCTCTTACTATAAAGTGTCTCACAGAGTCACAATAATGCATTGACCGAGAGAAAGATAGGGAGAGAGAGAGACATAGACAGAGAGGGTCTATGCTCATGGAAGCAACACAAACAATGGCTGGCCATTAGATTTGCCCTCCATCCCTCCGCGCTCGCCTGCATTCCGCTCCACTGCTAGTTGTCAGTTGGCTAGCTATCTGATTACTGTGTGGGCGCTGACTGTGAATGGTGAATACATAGCAGTTTGGAGTTTGCATTAGCGAGTCTCCGGCAACCGATATGGCTCTCACCTCCAATCTGCCGCATCGCATGCCATCCATTTACCCCCGAGACTGTGAATTGAGGATAAAGGGGAAAGCGAGACTGGAGGGAGAGAAAGAGAACTCCGGTTGTCAGCAAAACAATGGCCGCCCTCCCTCGGAGCCATGTGGACACACCTGAATGGCTGATGGATAAAGCTAATTATGCCATCTTGGGGGCGGATCAGTGTGTGCACCCTAGAAAAACTCATCACTACGAGGGACCATGAAACCGCACATGGCGTCCCCATTCTCTACTCCGGGCTGGAGCGTGGTGAGGCACAGCCACTTTCAATAGGACTACAGCGCTTCTGGAACACCAAAACGTCTCAATACTTCTAAAGGAAAAGCCTAAAGGGGTTGAGGACCGTCACCTTTTGCGACACACACACACACACACACACACACACACACACACACACACACACACACACACACACACACACACACACACACACACACACACACACACACACACACACACACACACACACACACACACACACACACACACACACACACACACACACACACACACACACACACACACACACACACACACACACACACACACACCTCAAGGGGAATATAATAGCGCCATGATTTGTTTTGCAGGGGGTACAGTGTATCTGGATGCAATTCTCACAGGTGTTGGCATACTCCATAACGGAGGGACTGTATCAAGGACTGCACACTGCGCTCAAAACACAGTACATGAGTTGTTTACCACAAGCCCTGAGCATTTTACAACAATAACACCTCACGCTGGGTCGGCGCGATTGGTTGAAATTCTGAAATGCTCAGCGGGTGGCACGAGGTAAACGAACTCTGCTGTTCGCCCTAGTAACCCCACACTGCCGTCAAACAGCTCTGTGACGGTGTGAGCCAATGGTGTGCGTAGACCCCGTTTCCAGTAGCCAATCAATGCGCGCTTCTGAATCTGTGCCGTGAGGCACAGATGCATGAACTCCGATTGGTCAGGGAGGATATCGAGCAGGCCTTTGGTTACTTAACTTGGAGCCATTTTGGGGTTTTGTACTCCACAGTCATTGTGTTAAGCCGCCATTTTAAATTTTACACCGTGGTGGGGAAAATAAATCATGAAATCAAAATGTGAGGTTCAAATCGAAAAACCCTTGAAAAAGAAAGGTCCAGATTCAAGCGTAGATTCTTTGTATTAAGAATCACACAAAAGGAACCTCATCAATGACGGTATACTCTGACATGAAATGAACACGAACGGGCACTAAAAACACCTTTGTCCACAACAAATTTGCTAATGCAAATGCTCCATTTTGCACCAGAATACTCTCAAAATAATCGTATTCTTGTGGTGTTATATTGTAAAAAAAATAAAAAAGATACTACTTAGATAAATCACATTAAATATTTAAAAACTACGGTAATTCTGTGATAGCGGAGGTTTTTTTTGTTATATTTTTATATTTCTTGTGTCACCAACACTTGAGAGTGAACTGACTAATGTTTCTTATATAACTGATTGCACTACTGAAGGCTATACTCTTACTTGATTCTCGTGATAATTCTTCCTATGACCTAATGCCATTTATGCTTGCTCTGTTTAAAAAGATTGAATAAAAAATATTTTGAAAAGAAAGAAAACTACACAAAATAAATCAATAAATCAAACAACAGTATGACGGTAGATTTGTTATCATAAAATGTAAAAAACAAAGGTGGAAAAATGAAAGAAAATGATCTTTGTGTATGTGGGCTATGTGTTATGTATGTGTAGGTAGGCTACAATACAAGATTCCTTAAGTTTTTGCTTTAAGATGCATAAAGATTTATTCCAGACACAAAAAGAAGATCGCAGTATAACCAACATTCCTGTGCTCAAACCACGTACCAAAGGGTCGGGTCGGGACGAGACGTTTTTTAAGGTCAACCACACCAATGCAACTCATTGAGTTAAACCTGCTCATGTACAACACAGCAGTACTACCGCACATTAAAATAAATACAGGCCACAGAGAGTGTACTGTATGTGCATATATAGACATATACAAGGAATTCATTAGGATATAGGATTTCTCTATCTATTTGCGCTCAAAATGCAATCAGGTAAAAAATCTGAATCTGAAATAGAAAAAACATCAATATGTTTTTATACAGGTATAATGTATACAGATACATACTGTATCTCTAAAATCGCACGTGCGCGCGTGCACACACACACTCACACACACACACACACACACACACACACACACACACACGCACTACTGTGTGTAGCCTTGTTGACACATTCTGAATGTAAAGGTGCACAACAAGTGCACCTTTATAGACATCACCAACACCAACCATCATGCAAGAGCGAGATTCAGTGCTACTACACATTACAAGTGTTAAAAAAGTGTTTAGTCTGATAATACTCAATAGTGTTTGTTCAGTAACAGGAGTCTCCATGCCTCTCAACTTGTCTCAAGCTCTATTATGCATTTGGTCGGGATACCAATTTTATCCAATCAGGATTGAGAACTCAGACAGGACAGGCTACAGATTAAACAAGTGAAATTGGAAGTGTTGACACAAAGTAATCGGCAGACAAAATTGGAACTGGAACACTATAAAAATTAAGCTGATAAATGGGTACTCTTCTGATTGGCTGAAAAATTGCAACCCATCTGAAAAACATATTTTCTGTTTATTGAAGAGCTGGAGAGAAGGGGAGACTCTTGTTACTGAACAAATACTCTATAGCAATGCATACATCAGAAAATAGTGCTTTAACTTAAAAAAAAATGTATGTATGACGGTGTTGCTCTCCAAAAAGGAACAGATCTGCAAGCAAACAACACGTGTAAATGCAGCACTTTTTAGCTTGTTGATCTTCTTTTTTTTAAACAACAACCTCACCAAATGGAGTAAATAAATTCAGCTTAAGAAAGAAGACATTCCTTTATTTATCTTGCAAGGCCAGAAGATTTTTTAGAGCACGTACTTCAGGGAGAGAGCAATATGATTCCGGGTAGAGAAGATGTGAACTATTTATATTACTGTGAACTAAATCTGTATGCAAGTATGTGAGTGTGTGGGTGTGTGACAAATTAATTTTGAACGGTTGTTTTCTGTATTTGTACCTTTCCCCTTTTCTGACAATGAATGTGTTTTGGGCTGCAAGGCAAAATGCTATTTTAACCACAGCATCTTGACATTATGCAATGTAATTACAGGGTTTGTGTAGAGGGTCCAGTGAGCATGGGCTGTCCAACAGCACAACATCGTGTGGTGTTGAATTGGTATTGCGTGTTCATTGTTACATTTTGCCTCTTGTTCTTTGTTAGACTTCCTAGCAAATTATTATTATATTATTATTTCTACCTAATTATCATGAAATAAAATTGGTGGCCAATCAATAATTTAATACACAGCCAAATAATTATTCTCCCCCCTGTTGATTCGCCTTTATAATACAAAGAGGTTTAAAAAAAAAAATTGGAGTAATGTCCTATACTTTTTCTAAACCAATGTAGGTCGACAACATACAGCACATTAAAAAATGTTGTTTCGAGCTGGTAGATGTGCTATTTTCTATATGTTAGTGTGACGCTGTAATATGATCACGTAGGGCAGTGGTTTTCAACCTTTTTCATGTCAATGCCCATTATTTATTCAGCATTTGAGCCATGGAGCAACTTTTGATGAGATTCAGCCTCTCAGACCAAAACTTAGAATATTTTGTTATCTTTGGATAATATTTTCCCTGCTGTATTGATTTTGGTACCATAGGAGAGATAACAGGCACACATTGATCAGAATAACAATTATTCAAATGTAACTCTTGATAGTTAAAGATCTACAGTTGGGTGCCACCGATATTGTCCCTTATCATTTGACCCATTTAGGCCCGACCTCAAAATTTAAAAAAATCCTTCTAAATCCTCCAGTTTTCTGAAATAAATATTCTCACGATTTTTCAAAAATAGCAGACCTACAAGCTCGTAGCGCGCCACTCGGTGGCGCGCTATGAGCTTGTAGATCTGCTATTTTTCAATAGCTAAATTATAACATAATGTTTAAAACACCAAAAGGGGTTCCCGCCCAAAATGGGTTAACTGTCCTTTTGCGCAGATCACGCAAACCTCAGCAAAAAGAAAAGGACAATATCGATGGCCTCCAACTGTATAAGGGTCCATTTGGTTACCAGCTCTGCACCGGTGGTCCCCAGACCACTGGTTGAAACGCACACAAAAGGTTATATGGAGTTAACCCATTCAAAACGGGATCCCCTTTTGGTGTTTTAAGCATTATGCTATATTGAAAAATAGCAGATCTACAAGCTTGGAGATCTGCTATTTTTGAAAAATCGTGAAAATGTGGCGCAAATCTTTGAATATATATTCTTTAAGAGCGAATGTTTTTAACTCAAATCTGCAGTCAATCTGCAGTCAAATACAGATAATTCTGGGGGTCTTTGACATGAAAACGGTTGAGCACCACTGACATAGAAATAGGCTTTTGCAGAAAACAGTTTTTTTTTTTTTTCTTTTTTTTTTTTTTTAAATCGGCGTTTGGTCTAAATGGGTTTCTGCCCGACAACGATATAATCGGTAAATAAACATTATTTTTTATAATAATGTACATTATGTGACACAGTGTGCTAAGTGTACTGTATTGTGTATTGCATTTTATTTTATTTCAGTCCATTATTGCAAGGAGTATATATATATATATATATATATATATAGAAATTGACTTGACAACCTCACATGTCCTAAACAATACTATTATTATATGATATTCCGGTAATTTGTTACATAATTTAAATATAATTAGAGAGATATACCATAATACAATTACATAATTGTCTGTTGTTGTGCCAGGTATCATTTTTCAAACATAGTAGATAGTCGTATCATTTCTTAAATAATGACAGTGTTTAACTGTAAATACTGTAGTTTAATACTGTACATGTTAGGATATATTTTTAAGTAATATAGTAGATTCAGCTTTTTTCTTTTAAATTTGTCATGGAAATCATTGAATTACTCTTAATTTCATGTTTTTATTCCTGTGATTAAATTCCCAAGAAACGAACACTGGACACTACAGCATTTATCAAACTATTCGATTTTACTATCAACAGCCATAAATTAGACAGTTATCTGCCAGCAGAAACCCAAGCGGAAATTACCCAAATAAATAACCCATATTAGCATTACCCCTGAGTTAATATAATTAATCGTAGCCTCCTTGCATCAGACAAGACGAATGCTGAATTTAGGGCATACAAGGTAACGGGGGTCTGTATCTCAGTACATTTATTCCACACACCTTTTGAAGCAGACTGTGGTAGACAACTCACCAAGCCTCGTAGAAAATGGGTTTTCTTGTACAAAAGGCTATTGATCAGTGGGGGACATTTGAGAAAACCCATTTCAAAAGGGGAACATAAAAGCACAGCAGAGGTCATTAAAAATGCCCCCCCAAAAATACTTTCTATAACTACCATCGTAATCACCCCCAGCCCCACACCCAAAACAAAAAGAAACTAAATAAAGAATAAAATCTTTCAGCAGAAAACATTCAGCTCTGTACACACTGAAAAGGCCCAGGCCTCTACAGTACAAGACTACTAAAAGCTTGAGAAGTTGAGATCTAATAAAAACAGAATTATTCACTTCCATCTCCCCCAACCAAAAAACTAACTTAACATGCTAGCTACATCAATGAAATATGGAAATGAGCTGTGCGCATGAGAAACTATTAAGATGGAGAAAAGACAAGTGCAGAGAATTAATGATCCGTCTATATCTCTTTGTGTCAAACAAAGGCAGGGAAAAACAACACCACATGGGATGGCCTCTCAGTTTGGTCTTTGCATAGTGAACACATGTATGAACAATATTATCACTAAGAGAGGTGATAAGTTGTTGTTGTTGTTAAGATTACAGTACATCCCAGCAGGTGAAACGACCACTCCAGGTCATCAATGGATTTAATTAAGCCTGACCTGCCTCAAAGGATGACCTAGTGTAGTGTCTAGTGTACTGCAGTTAGTGTCTACGCAGTAGCATAGTCTGTCCTTGGACATTATTCTTTCATTCTTTGGTGAATTTGCCTCAATCAATCAATCAATCAATCAATTTGTCAAGCTATTCAGAATTTTGGGAATACATACATTCTAGATTATTTCCCCCTTCTTTTGTGAATCTCTAATTTTTTCAGAAAAAAGTATAGAAAAATAGATAATTAAAATAAAATATGTCTGACAGTGTCAAAGCTGAAATGGTGATAATTGACAATGATACCTTGATATCATATATGGTATATTATACGTGTGTATTTCCCTTTAATAAGTTATATTTTAAATCAGGTCCACTTCTTTCGGATCGTAATTCATCTCATCTCTAACCCTAACACAGGCACAGAACTGAGTTTGTGGCTCACTTACACAGAACGCAATTGAGTCAGGTTCTTGAGCTTTCAAAGACAACATGAAAAATCACTCTCCTGTGGGCAAACAAAATTGAGTACAAGCTCTTTTGAGTTACTGGTAATGTGTAAATTGAAACTTCTCCATTTATTTTCACAGTAAAACTGATCAAAAGAGAAACACTAGAAAGTCTCCATACAGCGTAATGACCCATAATGTGTATTTCTGGGGACTGGGACTCAGATATCAAACTTATAGATTACTACTATTATTAAAGTGTCTTGTTTCCACATAAATGTTAACCTGAATGTTTTTCTTTTTGAACCATGCTGTTTGGAATAACCTTCCTTAAAGTCTACACCGTCAACTCTGCATAATCTGTACTGTATGTTCTCAACCAATGCCTAGATTAACATTTAGAATTCAACAATCTTAAATTGTTAACCACAACCACTTTAACCCAGTTGTCCCAGTTTTGTGCATTTACAGGTAGGTGAAAATGAATAAAAAAATATAAAAAATATATAATTGGAAATATTGGAAATGTGTTAAATATAGCATATCTACAAGCTTGCAATGCATCTCGATGTGACGTGTTGTAAGCTTGCAGATTGTCTCCTTTTTTAAGGTAATTATACATACAGTAAGTACATACTGTAGTAGAGTAATAGATGATTCCAAGACTGTTCTGTCATTTTCAAATACATGATAGCCATGTTTTTTTTATATTAAATGCTGCATTAATAAGCTGTATTGATCTGCAACAACTATACTTGTTTTTATCTCACATGTTTACTTTTAAATCCAGTACTATTCTCATTGTTACCTTGTGTATATTGCATGGATAGTGTCGCAAAGTCTTGTCAAACCAACATTTCGCTGCTTGTACCTGATTGTATTTAACGTCGTTTAATGCAATCTGACTTTTCTGTTTGGATGTATGGGCTGTCAAGGGGCTGAAAGTACCGTATTGTGCCGAATATAGACGACTCTGATTATAAGACGACCCCCATTTTCTATACTCTTTTGTGGAAAAAGAACTTGAATGTCAAATAGTCTAGTCCCCGATTATAATAGAACCCCGTTTTTTAGGATATTTCCATTGGAAAAAAATAGTCAGGCCAATAGGGTAGTTTTTTGTCACTCAGTAGGCGTTCCCGCATAACCACTTAAACCCTCTACAGTTGGGTGCCACCGATATTGTCCCTTATCATTAGACCCATTTAGGCCTGACCTCAAAATTTAAAAAAATCCTTCTAAATCCTCGAGTTTTCTGAAATAAATATTTTCACGATTTTTCAAAAATAGCAGACCTACAAGCTCGTAGCGCGCCACTCGGTGGCGCGCTATGAGCTTGTAGATCTGCTATTTTTCAATAGCTAAATTATAACATAATGTTTAAAACACCAAAAGGGGTTCCCGCCCAAAATGCGTTAACTGTCCTTTTGCGCAGATCACGCAAACCTCAGCAAAAAGAAAAAGGACAATATCGATGGCCTCCAACTGTATCTTGAATAGTCCTAACTTGATTCAGAACTCCTATTTTGGAACATGAAACCTAAGCGTAACCTTGTGCACACAACAACATGAAAAGAGGAGGTTCATCAACCACAGCCTTTCCACCATCTTTGGTTCAATCCCAACCGTCTAGGTAATGAAAGGACTTCAGCCTTTTGAGGATAGCGTAGGATTAACCACTCGCTGAGCTGTTCATCATAGAACCTCAATTCGATATGCCGCCTATCAAATGGAGGCTGGATGTAAAGCCTTAATTAGTTCTCTGTATAGACTCTAGTCTATGTATGCCACTTTTTTACCAATTCATTATTTGAATGGGTGGAATAAAAATAAAATTATATTGCGATATTGAAACTATGTAAACTGTTTAAGGGAAAATAATACACCATCATCATCACCTCTCTGGCTCGCTTACTCCTATGAACAAAATATGGAGATAGGTTGGCACAGTTTGCAGAAAACGTGCCAATATAAAAATATATATAATTCGATGAATATTCAGAATTCTGAAAGAATATATTAAACTCAATGATATTGACGAGTGACAGTGTTTCCCCTATATCAGTGGTTCTCAACCAGTGGTCCGGGGACCACCATTGGTCCTTGAGGGGGTTCCAGGTGGTCCCCTGCTAAATGATGGAGAGTTGGTAACCAAATGGACCCTTATAGATCTTTAACTCTTGAGTGCACTCTCAATACTCAAATTATTGTTTAACATCTGCATTTCCAAGAAGTCTACACAATTGGAGAATGTAGAAGAATTGTTATTTTGATCAATGTTTGCCTGTTATCTCTCATCTCTCATCATCAATACAGCATGGAAATGTGTACATATTCTTTAGTTTTGAGTCTGAGAGGCTAAAAATGCAGAATACATAATGGGTCTTGATATGAAAAGGGTTGAAAACCACTGCCATATATGACATAATAACGCCTGGCAAGCAATCCTAGAACACTACCTTTCTGGCTTCCTGTTGAAGAACTCAACCTCAATAAATGAACGCCAAGGATATGACCGCAGTTATTATTATTGGAGTCCATATATATTCACTGTATAATCTGAACCATCACTCAAGTCGATGTCAAGGCCTGATTTCTCGAAATGATCATCGTGGCAGACATACTGTATGTCTAACAATCACTGCCGCACTCATTTCCGAAGGCACCTCAACAGGCCGGGTGCCTATTCAAGGTGAATCGTCTGCTGCTCAGACACCAGAAAACCTTGAGAACCCTCGAGTTAATGGCTGTCCTGATTTCAGAAAGTCTGACAGCAAGGGGCGAGAAAGAGAGAAAGAGAGAGAGAGAGCGCGCTATTACAAAGCCTCTGCAAATTGTATGAGGACGCTATAACTACATTGTGCTGAGCCCGCTGTTGGGGATGGGGTGTGGGGGACCTGGGGGTGTGCGTTAATTTAACTCTAAATGCGTATTTAAAGGTATTTTGCAATTTGTACTACAGTACTAATATTTTTACAATTTTTGAATTAATTGATATTGGAAATTAATCTAACAATTTGTACAATTTAAGCCCAAACCAGACCTGGTAGGGACTCCTTGGGACAAAACCGATTTAAGGTCAACCACACCAATGCAACTCATTGCAACTCAATGAGTTGCATTGGTGTGGTTGACCTTAAAAACAGTCTCGACCCTTTGGTGTGGTTTGGGCTTTACGGTTAAATGAAAACAGTCTTGATACTGTATGTATTGTGCAGCAACATGGAGGGTAAGACCTTGGAACAGTCAAGAGAATGGAGTAGTAGTGCCAAAGGCAGGATGACTTCTGAAACACAGAAGACACGCACACGCATGCACACACGCACACGCACGTCACACACATGCACACACGCAAAACAAAACATCACTGACATAGCGAATCCGCAGAATATAAACAAACAGAAGTTGCCAGGAGCGTCTGCAGGCTGACTGCCACCAAATGGAAGAATGTAATTTGTGTTGCGTGCGTGCGTGCGTGCGTGCGTGCGTGTGTGCGTGCGTGCGTGCGTGCGTGCGTGCGTGCGTGCGTGCTAGTGAGTGAGTGTTTTAGTATACTGTAGCTGGGTGTGCATGCACTAGGGGTCTGGTCTGGTACCCCAAATCCCTCTGCTCCAGTTTCCACTTCATTAGGCAGGACAGTAGTCGACAAGTGGACATACCCCATCAAAACAGAAGTCTCTGTAGATTTGTCCATACAGTATATGATATGACATCCGGATACAAATAGCTACATGCTTACAGTATGTATAACTAAATGCTTTTAAAATGCAACCGCAAATGTATCTTCCATTCTGTCTATAGACCCTATAGGGTATTGTAATATGTTGCCAAATAATTTCAAGATTGTAGCTATACTGCAGCTCATAGAAATCAATTAACCACTTAAGGAGTTGTTCACTCAAAAAACAAACTATTTTCTAACAATTACACACCCCATGAAGCTTTGAATGCATGGTGTGTTTTGTTATGTTCAAATTATTGGCTTAGAAATGCGACTGAAAAACAGAAAATATCCTGAATTGAATGGGGTGAGTAATTGATAGAATTTCTTTGGGGTGGGGGGTGAACTATCCCTTTAACAAGAGCACACTCTTCTGGGAAGCAAGTAAGCTCTGTGTCCTATCCTGCCCTTCATCTGGTAGCGCTTCTTTTTCGTTCTTTTTTTTTTAATATATAATTTTTATCCCATGATTTTGGAACCCATTTTTTCACCCAATGTCAATTGGGACGACACCCAGTGTCAATTATCTAATGTAATCTTGGGCGCTAAACTCCCTCTGCCAACCTGGGGAGAGCAACGGACTGACCTCATGCTTCCTTCTATAAATGAGGAGTCCAAGCCGCTTCTTTTCACCTGACAGGGGGAGTTTCCCCGGTTGGTCGTAGTGTGTGGAAGGAACATGTTATTCCAACCAGTTCCTTTCCCCTCCATCACGTGCCCCGGCTGGCCAGGGGGAGGCAGTATAGAGACCAGGATTACTGCATGTTTTTGTTAGGGTACCTAGGCCCTAGGTACCCTCACATGTCCCCTAGGGGACATCGGGAGAAAATGCAAACTCCACACAGAAAGGCCCTTTCGCCAACCCCACCCAGGGTATGGGCACTGATGACGCGGAGGAGAGAACATGCCCCCCAGCACCCCCAGCGTCCCCAGCGGGAATCGAACCCAGGAACTTCTGGCTGTGAGGCGACAACACTACCGACTGTACCACTGTGCACCAACTTCTGGTGAAAGTTTGTTAAAATAATTTTAAAAAAGTACATACTGTAAGAGGAGAGTCAGGAGACCCATGAAAATGTTGACTCAGCCTGAAAGCTGCATGTGACTCCAGTATAGACAGTGACATTACACAGCGAGTGACATTACACAGCGAGACACCGCAGGTAGGAGCCCTCATGTGTAGACAACTGACAGACTTTTAAGGACAACTCTTAAAAAGTCTTCACAATAATGGTACTTTCACTGTTGGCTTTAACCACATACCATGCTGTCCCTATTTTGGATTCGTCATTCTAGGTGGAAATGGTGCACGCATATGGTGCACGCACACACGCACACTATATAATGTATATTTGACAGATATTAAAGAAAAAGTTCATAAAGCATCGCAAACGCAAAGCATTACAAGCTTCTATATCAGCTTAAGTGGTTAAAAGCCTGCATAATACTACTCAGAAAGTTTAGGAGAAACTTTTTTCCCTGTTATTTCCTGTGGCAGAGAGAGAGTATTTCTTACTTTGAGTATATAGAGAATGGTTGCTAGAGACACTCTGCCAAAGTGGGTCTGCAGGCAGCTCTCAAGGTGTCAAAATCCTTGTTCATACAGCATTTCTTTGGAACATGACTATAAATATGACTTGGAATATGACTATAAATATCATACACAGAAACCCTTCACTATGAAGTGAGTAAGTGACAAACAAGCACACTTATAGAAACGTATGAGAAGTGTAATCAAGAGTCTTGATTTTGTCTCGATAGTCTTGATAGTTCAAGACACAGTATAAGAAATTAAGTTAAATATCACTTTTAATACTTTTACTACATAATATATCTCTGCTGTCAGGCAGAAACCAGCTAACTCCGAAATGTTTCATTTCCTGATATTGTTTTTCTTCCAGGAAATGAAGAAAACTATATTACTATATAAACTATATTTTAAAGATGGAGTGCCGTGATTTTCCCCCTCCCTAAAACATGATCATCAAGTACTATGATTATTTATTTAAAAAAAAGTGTACAGAAAGTGTTAAAATTATGTTTTTATGTGGCCACACCCACCAGTTCATTAAGTATACCTAGTTTTCACCTTAGCACCAACCACCTGAACTTAAGCCTCACCCACAGTTGTTGTTGTGGGAGGGGTTAGGGTTATGATGTCACTACAATGGTGTTATTTAGATTGAACCTTTTGACTCAAAGGCTTTCAGCTTTCAGGAAGAAACCAAAAATACACAGGGAAGACATTATTTTAATATTATAACCACACCTGGGGGTCTATTTTAATGTTAACTCCATAGAAACATGCAAAAGCAGAAATAACATGCATTTTAAAACAGTTTTTAATTTTTAATATCATATTGTCTTTGTCCCTCAAACTTATTTCTAATGGTTTGAGCCTCTCTGATATAACCAGTCCATGGCATTTCTTTCTGGACTTTGAAAGCAGTTTTAGCTGCAATACCACAATGCCCTGAGGTGGTGGGGGTGCTGATATGCAGATTATTTAATATTTGAGTCATTATAATACTGACGCTAGATAAAACCAGGCTTGTTTCCATTCCATGCCAGCTTGGAAAATCAACAATGGCGGACATTGTAAACAAAGTGGAAATGCAAATTTGGAACTGAAGACTGAAGAAGAGGAGGAATTATACTAAGTAGGGTGACATTGATGACATCACGATGAGGACAAAATCAGTTGAGCTGTTCCTGAGAGCAATTTCCATTAAAGCACCCATATGATGTGAAAGCCTGATTGTTCAAAATTGGTTATTTGTGGGGATAGAAAACACATTATGGGAGCCCCAAAAACACAAAAGAAATTGAAAAAGTTGAATGTTATGTTATAGGTCCTTTAAACATTATATATTTAAAACAAAGCAATACTGCCTCGTCAAAGTTGGTATTGTGACGTACGTTATACTGTATATTGTCAGATACTTGCATGAGAGGCGGAGAGGTGGTGGAGTTAGCTGCTTCAGCAGACAGTTAAAGGGTCCAATGGAGGTAGCTGGTTTTGTCAGAAGCAGCTAACGTTGTTACTTTTCATTAGTTCAAAAAAATGAGTTAGCTGGAGGAAAATTTATATATATATATATATTGTAATTAGCATATTATTTACGAAGTCTGTTGGTATGTCTCAGAAGCCTTTTGGTTCTTTTAGGTGAAAACGCTTTGTTTCAGACTCTTCAGAACTACTTTTAGGATTGGGATTAAAGGCTTCTGAGAATACCAACCCAGATGGCTGAAAAGCACATTTTTTTTACCAGCCCAGGGAAGGATTATGAGCGACAGTAAGATGTGGATTGGCTTATTTGTCAAGGTGCCACAGAGGAAAGTTGTCAATATGGACTTTAGTTGGTGTAAAGCCTGAGTTACTCTCACAACAGCTATATTTGGTGCGCAAAACCCAGAAGCAACCAAGTATAAACAGGCTTAATGTCTGATTTATACTTGGTTGCGCGCCCTGTCACGCACAGAAAATAGCTGATCTACAAGCTCCCAAACGTGTTGTGCCGCAACGCATTGTGAGCTTGCGGTCTGCGTGACACTCGCACGCAACTAAGAACAAATCGTGCATGACAGTATGCCAGACTCCATATGAAAGTATGCTGGGCCCCATCACAGATTAGCCAGCGTTATGCCTCAGCAGTGGCACTGAACAGTGAACACTGTGTCACACTTGGCTCTGGGTTGACAAATTCATCTTCCCTCTGCAATAGAGGACCTTGGCATTGTATGCATACAATTCATGCAGATACAGGAACCACACACACACACACACACACACACACACACACACACACACACACACACACACACACACACACACACACACACACACACACACACACACACACACACACACACACACACACACACACACACACACACACACACACACACACACACACACACACACACACACACACACACACACACACACACACACACACACACACACACACACACACACACACACACACACAATGCCATAAAACAGTAGGCCTAATCCAAATAACAATGCGATGGTGATGAGGAAGTCCTGGCTGGCATAGATAACATACTGTATGCATGGAGGGGATTTGATTGGAAATTTTCTCCATTTCCACTTTCAATTAGTGTTCATTTGCCGTTTTATTAAAAAAAAAAAAAGAACAATTTAAAATAAATAGTGCAAGAACGAAAGCTCTGCATAACCTAGGGTTATTTTTTAAATAAGCCCACTATAGGTAAACAAGACTCTTGGACAGGGAAGCGATAAGGAAGTTAATTGAATGAAATAAATAATTTGTATGCACTGGACGCATATAGGCAGTATGACATATAAAATGCAGCATCTGGTAAAAAACCTGTTTACTTTCAACAATTTACCTTGACGGAGCATGCTTTAATGTAAACCATGCTTTGCCTTCACACTTCCATGCATTATTGCATTAACACCTGGTGAGCTGCCCCGTTACCGTACAGTCACACACACAGGCCTCTGTTAGCCAGCGGTAGTGGATATCATTTCCGTTCCAAGCCCTCTCAGACAGTGCATTTAACCTCAAGCAGTGAGACCATGAACTGCAAATACTCCAGCTGTCTCCAGACCAGCTGTCAGGCATCTTCTTCTCCTCCCCAGCATTTCAGTATAAAGGAGACAGCGTTTCTACCTGAGAGCAAATTAACAGTATTGTATCATACCACCACCACCAGCCACAGCCAGGAGAAGGGGAAGGGAAGTAGAGCTACTTCAGCTTGGTGAATCTCTGTATCTCACTTCAGCTGTGCCATCCTTGAACAAGTTGAAGTTGGACAGGTGAACAAGTAGAAGTCTTGCATTTAGAATTCAACTCACAAAGAGTTTGGTGAATTATTTCATGAATTAAGATGGAGCCAAGATAGATAATCCTTGCATTTAGATGTTCCGAAACGTCCTGTCTTCAATGCATAAACTTTATGGATTAAGTTTCAGCGATCTACCAGTTATTTTATCCTCGCTCTGATTACTCCCTGAGCTTTTTCATTAGCTGATCACATGTATTTTATACAGCACTCTCATAAATAGTAATTATAGGCACAGTAGGTGAAAAACCATCAAATGGAGTGAAGTAAAATGGAAGTAATAAAGGAAATTTAAAACAGTTTCCACGATTAATGTTGCCTGGAAATTTCCCTGCTGGGTCTCATCTGTGCTGTGACTGTCATCCCGTGATTTGGGAACAATGCACGTACCATTTGCCCGGCAGAAATGCCAGAGCCCATTAAAGAATGAGAATATCCCCCTCTTAAAGCTCGCCTCACCCCCGTACCCTTTTTGTGTTTTGGTGCGTTGGCCAAAGTCTCCGTACGCGTTACGTACATGGCCTCATTTGAACCAATCACTTTCAAAGATGACCCCGAGTAGCCCTGACAGATAGACAACAAAATAATAACACTATACCTACCGACCTCAAAACAATTTAACGGAGGCGACAGATCCCCCGCCTCCCCCAAACCTGCTCTGTCTCAAGTGTAGCTGGAGATATAAATGTCACATCTCTCCCAGAAGACACAGCATGTTTGCCATGTAACTTTGTGAAAGTCACGCCAGGCTGAGCAGAAAGGTCAGCATTGGGGTCACGCTGTGTGTCGACTAATCTGTGGATTTCAGCACATTTTTCTTTTCCTTGTTTCTCCTCTCTTCCTCTCCCTCCATCTCTCCTTGTGTCATTATTTGTCTGTAGCTTACTCTGTTTCTCTCTCTCTCCGTCTCTCTCTCTCTCTCTCTCTCTCTCACTGTATGCAAGAAATACAAATTAGCGGATTGTGTCATTAAATTGAAACAGAGATCGAGAGCATAACCTGATGATACAAACAGGGTGTACTGTACGTACAGTACATACAGTAGAACCTAGCAGGTACAGAGAGAACATCCATTGGCAGTTAGGAGAGATGGAAACTGAAAGTCACTTTGTTCTTTTTCTTTTGTACAAAAAAATAGAGACTCGCATCTACCCAAGAGCTATTAAGATTTCCACATTATCAGAAAATGAAAAGTTGAAGATCGCGCGCACGCACGCACGCGCACACGCACACGCACACACACACACACACACACACACACACACACACACACACACACACACACACACACACACACACACACACACACACACACACACACACACGTCTGTCTGGAGCTAATCTCACAAACCACCGGACTGTTCAGCACCAAGTGCTGCCAGTAGGCCACAGAAGTACCTCCAAATGTCCGTCCATATATTTGGGTATATCTCGGCTTGGTAGAGATCATTATTTCTAAAGGTGCTTTGGCAGAGAAATCACACAGCTTGTTCTGCCATAGCCATCATGTGCCACTAGAAGTGATAGGTGAACCATATTAACCATATTAAAGCGTTAATGTGGTGTACAGGGAAAAAAGAAGGGGGCCAAGTACACACCCCTTGAGGACCCTGGTCAATGACGTATAAGGTTTAGTAGTTAAAGAAGGCTTTACAAAAAAAGAATATTCCTGAAAGTTTGAAATAATAAATCTTTCCAGCATACTCCACTGACACATGGTTGCTTTGTCCCCTGCGAGCTTGTAATCTCAGCCGAAAATCACTGGGACACAGCATTTCATCCAGCCCTGTAGTCAGCTGCTTACAAACCAAAGCATCATTTGTATCGTAGCATTTTGAGAGAGAGAGGACAGCGCGTACCACGAATACTTTCGCACAATCACCATGATGATAATAATCTGCAGTATAATTCAGCGCAGCAGCAAGATACAGCATTCACTAAACTTTTAGAATATAATAGCATTGTTATCAAGACGTACTGTACTCTTACTCTTACTCTACCTCACCACTTTTAAGTCCATCAAGCTCAGGAAGTGCACCTCATGGCCTACTCTACAAAGAGGCCTGTTGTGATGAAGGCCATTACCATGCATTAGACTTGTACTGTGTGTCATCGCTCGACATGTGGCTTCTGTTGTTCGGCCTGGAATAATGAGTTCTGAGTGAGAGAAAGTGGACCATTTAACTATAAATGCAAGTCTCTGTGTGTACGTGTGTATGTCTGAAATACACGTAACTCGCCCACCAACTTCAAATTCGACACACGCGTTCCACACAGTGCAGTGCCCGGTGTCGAGTCGGTCGGACCCACGGTTGGCCACAAAAGGCCTCTGCCCGGGCCAGACTCCATATTTGGGCATGCCTAACAGAGAACTCCATATATGGGCATAAAAGGGGACACAGCTGACATCACTGCATAGACTCCATATTTGGGGCCAGACTCCATATTTGGGCATGCCTAACAAAGAACTCCATATATGGGCATGAAATGGGACACAGCTGACATCACTGCATAGACTCCATCTAACTATAAATGCACCAAGTCTCTGTACGTCTGTAATCCACGTAACTCGAGAACCGTTCGCCCCACCAACTTCAAATTCGACAGACTCGTTCCACCCCACCACATGGGGTGCAGGTCCCGGTGTCGAGTCGGTCAGACCAGCAGGTGTCCAGAAGCGCCCCAAAAAGGCCTCTGCCCGTTCTCTGGACAGTGCCCCTGCCCAGTGTCTGTCCATATATGGAGCTGGCTTGTTCTGACATCATTCCGACGTCTGCATAGACTCCTTATTTGGGCATGCCTGACAAAGAACTCCATACATATGGGCATAAAAGGGACACAGACATAATATCTGGGTGGGGCATGCATTTCCAACTTGCATCGTTTCAAGTAGGCCAGTGCCCAACGGGCACCACTGTAGAGGCTCCAACGGGTCTATCTATCTAACTATAAATGCACCAAGTCTCTGTAGTACGTGTGTAAGTCTGTAATGCACGTAACTCGAAAACCGTTCGCCCCACCGACTTCAAATTCGACACACGCGTTCCACACCACCACAGGGAGTGCAGTGCGCAGTATTGAGTCCGTCGGATAGCCAGTTGTCCAGCTGTTCCTTCTAATGTTGGGAGTTGGGACCCATCATTAGCACTTATTAGACGGCCTCAAAAGCTTGCTCACAAAAATAAGAGATTTTCATTTCATTACTTTCATTTTCGGCGAATTAGGGTCAGCCACTTCAACCCTATATTATCCAAATTCTGGGGGTGAACATTCAGCGAAAATGGCAGATCTAAAAAGCTTGCATAATGCTACGTTGCATCGTGTTGTGAACTTGTAGATTGGCTATTAGTGATTAGGCGTAGCGCGAAATACAAGCAGAGCTAGAGCCCTGAGGGACCCTGATAAACAATAGGCTTTAAGTGTTATGGGATTCGACTGACTCTGGCTAAGACTCTGCTGCCGCAGTTCTGCAAAGCCCGGTTCCCTCCAAGTTTTAATTACAGCGTCTCTCGTCAGAGTGAAGCATCCGCTATCGACTGCCATTCCTGCCAGCCATCAGCCCCGTTTACTCCTGGCTTCATAGATAATGCATTACCGCTGATTTCGTGGGCAATGAACAACATAACGCGTCGACATCTGACTCGAAGACAATTAATCTCATCACATTAGATGGTCTCCGACACGGGCTGGGGAAGTTCGGGCCGTTCGGGGCGGCGCAACTTCCACTCACTCTGACACCACTTTAACTCGCAAATCAATTTGCTCCTACATAACTAGGTGTTAGTGGACACTCAACGTTGGCAAATGGCACTGGTCCAGACTAGGACCTCCTCTGAATGCTCAATACAGAATATTGCGGGTGAGAGAGAGTGTTCTGGTTGGATGACGTGAGAGACCGTGTATTTCTGTATGTGTACAATAGAGTTTGCAGGACGGTAACACTGTCTGCAGAAAATGCACTTCATGTCTTAAACTGATGGATTTTTTTTAAATTCAACTGTTTTTTTTTTCCTTCTTTCTTTTTCTTACAATGATGCCATTGTTTTGCTGTCTTTCCAAATCCCTGCAAGGTACACTGAATGCAACACTGTTGGGTAGGGGTGTAAGGCGATGATTCTCAAAATGAATCAGTGCACCCTAGTGCGTCACGGACGCAAATCCGTTGTAAACCGAACTTGACTTGAGAGTCTCCGCCCCACCCCCCCACTCCCCACCATTTACAGTATCCAATATGGGACGGGTTTGATATGTAGACTGACAGTCTGCAGGTCTGTCTGCCGCAATGTGCAGTAGACTCATTTGCCAATTCTTATTAGCCTGTGATGCCGGGCTAGAGATTTGCTACACAGGGCCATCCTCAGTGTTCATTAATCCCTTGGTAACTCAGAGTGTTTCTAATCCTCAGAACCACTTATACTTAGTTGACTGGAGTCCCCCAGTGCTCTAAACTAGGTAGGTCCCAGTGCTCTGATGAAGGCCCTTAGCCCAAACGTGGATAAGCCTTCGCTTACTGGTGTGCGGAATTGAGGATATAAAGTGATGACGCCAATTGTGATTGGCCGGAATGTGATGATGTATGAAGATATATGATGATAAGAGCGCCCCTCACTACACACAAGTGTTATTTTTTAGGGGCGCTAGCCCCTCCTATATAAAGGTTTAACTTTTTCGCTGCTATCTACGTTTATAAACGTAGCTACAGTAGGCTATCGGTACCTACTGGTGCTATCTACGCGTATGTTTGTAGACAACTGTATACTCCATATATGAAAGCAGCGACCGTCAGTTTACCTTTTAGCATTGCTCCGGTTAGTATGGAGAGCTATGGGATTTTTTAATCCAGCTCCATTGAGCCTCCATTATAACAGAATTTTCAAAGCGCTGTATCTCAAAAGGTTTGAGCGCTGTCCAGGGTGAGCCGCCGCGCATCCGACGATCGTAAATTATTTGTGAGTTTGTACCGCATCGCTGAGCTCATGAAACTGGTAGTAATGATAGCTAAAGGGTCTGAGATAAGGCGAGTGATCACTGTGTGCCCCCACCTTCCTGAATAACCTGGAAAGGAATCAAGGATTGTAGAGTTAGAGTGGAAGGGTGGCGTTCCTTAGGTGTGCTTATGCTTGAATTTAATGTTTGTTTTACATCATCATTACATCACCTAATCATAGCTATACCGAATTCCCTCCTCGATGTTGTAAGATGATAAGAGAAGCCCTCACTTCACACAAGTGTGATTTTTTATATATATTCGCCTACTGGATTTTGGGTCTAGCAGCTGCACAGCCTTCATTTTCTTAACTAGGTAAAGTCATTTTTTTTCTACACCAACATCTTCATCAAAATAGTTGATTTACAAGCATCACTTCACGGCACATTTCCAACAGCAGAATATGGTCTCTGGGAATTAAGTACTGATTGTACTGTGTAGTCTGCAAGTCACTTGAGAAAATGCAGGCTTCCAGAGATAAAAAAATAAATAAAACAAGCGATATTGGCACTGGGGTAAACCATCTCCGACTACAACACATAACATTCCCTTCTCCAGTCAAATTAAATGCTTCTAAAATCTGATGCTCAAACGTTATCATATTTCATATTTTCACCGCATCACCGACTAATCTTAAAAGAAAGAAAGCACAAAAGGAATGAATGAGTACACCTCTCCTCTCCTCCTGACCCTCATCTATCAACCATTACCTGCCACTAAACCCGGGCTTGAATCACGACGACCTGCAACGACTCACTGACGACCAGGGTGGAGAGAATGGAAGGTGTCGGCTTCAATCCATCTGTGGATAAATCCTACAGTTTTAAGCATAAACTCCTCTCCTCCAATTCCCACATTGGATTTGTGTTCATGTCCACAAACTGAGCTAGAAACGGACCGCCACCTACTGTTAGTGGTGGAAAGTAACTAAGTATGTTTACTTAAGTATGGTACTTAAGTACAACTTTGAGGTATTTGTACTCTACTTGAGTATTTCCAATTTCCAATAATATTACTTCTACTTCTACATCTCAGAGGCAAATATTTACTCCACTACATTTATTTGAAAACTTTAGTTATTACTTACTAGTTACTTTGATTGTTATTACAAATACACTAAAGACATTTCAGCCCTATACACATTTCGGCTATTTAACTTGCGATGCGACGCATTGTGAGCTTGTATAGATCTGCTATTTTCAAAATATTACAAAAGTTGAAATGAGACATTCTGCATAGTGAATAGTAGTAGTTCTACATTGCAGTATTGATACTTTTACTTAAATAAAACAATTGAGTACATTTTCCACCACTGCCTACTGTAAACCGTTATGCCAACGGCAGCAGAAAACATGCCCACCCTAAGGGGAGCATTATCCTTGCTTGTTGCGCGAGCGCGCGCGCACACACACACACACACACACACACACACACACACACACACACACACACACACACACACACACACACACACACACACACACACACACACACACACACACACACACACACACACACACACACACACACACACACACACACACACACACACACACACACACACACACACACACACACACACACACACACACACACACACACACACACACCTCTGATTGCTGATCATGTCCATGCTACAAAACTGTCAGGTTTCTGTGTGTGTGTGTGTGTGTGTGTGTGTGTGTGTGTGTGTGTGTGTGTGTGTGTGTGTGTGTGTGTGTGTGTGTGTGTGTGTGTGTGTGCGCGCATACGTGCATGTGTTAACCCTTAAAAGGGGCAGGTTATGCATGGAAATAGAGCTAAGATGCTCCGCTTATCTCCAACCCCCATTAAAATAACAGATATGGATTTTAAATTAAATGCCGGCGCTTCACTCAGATGTGAATCCAGACTCGCAGTGGGAAACTACGTCTGCTTGCACTTTATGAAACATAATTTATAAAAAGTATTGTCTGCTTGCTTGCGGCTTGCGCTTTATATGAAACATGATTTGAAAACCCTGTTGTCTGCCCACTCTTTATATGAAAAACATTTCTAAAGAAAAAACTATTGTCTGCTCGCTCTTTTATATGAAACATAATAAGGAATCAAGGATGAAATGATGGTTTGATTGTTGCAGTTTAGACTGACACAGAACGCTGTCAGAGACCAATCAGTAACTTGGAATGGAATTTGGCTCTTCTCTCACTCTCTCGCTCTTGCCTCACTCTCTCTTTCGTGCGCTCTCTCTCTCTCTCTCCCCCTTAAATACTAATCCACTCTTCCTTTAATCTCGCTTGTCGTTCTCCAAATCGCACAGTTCCCAGGCCATTAAATGAGTGACTTACAACATGGATGTCGGCGAGGGGGTTGGCGAGTGTAGGGGGGGGGGGTTGCTGGGCACAGAGAGAGAGAAAGAAGGAGAGAGGAGTTAAGACATGTAGACAGTAGAGGAGAACAGACGATGTGCAGGAGAAAGGGAAAGGGGGAGGTAGAAGAGAAGAGGGGCTATAAGGCTATAAGGTGGGTGCAGTGACGGGGAGCAGGTGGACAGAACAGAGAACACACCTCGAGAGAAAGGGAAAGACACACACACACACACGCGCACACGCACACGCACACGCGCGGGTGGAGATGGCGTCGGGGGAAGGTGGGTGGGGATTTGGAAACAGACAAGAGGCTGGAAGTGAAGAGGACAGGTGGAGGGAGGGTAGGAGGGGAGTATAGGTGGAGGGAAGTCGGGTGGAGGAGGAGACGTACAAGGAGAGGAGATGAAGAGAGGGAGGATGAGGCGAGGCGAGGCGAGGCGGGCGGGCGTCTGTGATTATGCACGTGAGCAGCGGGGCCCGTCGAGCCGCGCCGGGCCCGAGCCTCTTCCTGCTTCATCTGAAACCCTGTGATTAATGACGAGCGCATGGAGGAGATGCACAGAGGATGATCAATCTTAATGAGCTATCCACCGTCTCTATATTAACTGCAAAGGAGATAGAGAGGGGGGAGGGTGGGGGGGTGGGCTAGCTAACGCATGGGACTCCCGCTGCGCCTCCCCTCCTTTAAAACATGATAATGAGAGAGAGAGGGAGAGAAACCGGGGCACATCTTTCCTTCCTCTTGTCTTTTGACATGCAGCTGCTGCTCTCTCATCCTCCACTCCACTACTCTCCTCATCTTCTTCATCGCCTCCTCTCTCTCTCTCTCTCTCTCTCTCTCTCCCTCCTTCAGTCCGTCCGTCCGTCCTTCCTTCCCTCACTCCTCCGCTCCTCAGAGGCACAACGCTCAGATATCTCAATGGAAGCTATTGTAACAATGGAGTTAAGAGTTACATATACAGCATGGCGCGGCTGGCCAGAGTGCAGCCTGAGCACACGTCTTCCCCACGGCTCCTCCTCATACAAGTACAAGCAACAAAATGTTGTGGTGTGGCATGATCCACGGAGATTGGGCTAAGACACCGATACAAGATCATTAAAATAATAATAACAAAGGAAAAAAAAGATAAGTTTTTGTTCACCCACTTTTCCCCCTAATTAAGTCGTTATGCCAATTAATTCCACATGTGTTGTCACTTCTGAATATCCTACTGACTCGCCTGCCAGTGAGGAGCCCCAACCGGGAGGACGTAGAGCCTTTGTCCTACTCTGCGGTGTTGGCCACTGGCACTTTTACCACTGCGCCATCTCTCTAGGTTTTGTTTTCAGGCTAAAAACAATACATAGTGTTAAGATAAAAAATAAATAAAATCAAAGATAAGAACAGGCAGGTATGATAAAAACCTCTTACGGCAGGTAGTGAAATCTCCTTACCAGCCATGGGGAATGTGTGCAGGGAGGGGGTAATTATCATGTTATGTTTTAACAAATGTGCAGAAAATATATAAACTTGTGTACAATTGCGTGTAACATGTAAATAACAAATTAGCATGTTTTTAAGACGCACATTGGAACAATTACTTGAAATCACGCTCACACATGGCAAGGCCACGCTAATTGGTTATAAATGCATTAATATTTATCAGCCTTGTGTGTGAATATCCTATTCCATCTCACGTTCTGGGCACTGGGGGACATGTTTCTTTTAAGGAATAACTATACATTAGCACTGAAAAACTAAATACCCACTACCAGACCTGTAAATTCTATAATTTATGTTAAGCCGGGTAGCATAATAACACTGCAGCTAATCCTGACGTGGATAGCTTTGAGATAATCACCACCAAGCAAAACAACACAGAACTCATTCTAATTCATTCTGCTTATTTCAGTATGTTGGAAAACATAATGTATTTTTTTTAAACGTCTAAGCGCGAATGCATGAAAGGAAACGTGGATGTCTACGGGGGGCCTCTCCCATAGGGCCACAGACAAGGTCAAAGAGAGAAGGATGAGGCTGGCCTGGCAGGCGTCAGGCACTCGGAACTGGTGGCAAGCAAACCGACACCGTGGGAGACAGCCCAGGGCACCGCCAGGAAGGGAAAGAGACGCAGCACCTACAGTACGCAGATGCAGCTGAGCTCAAGACCCTGATGATAGACATGCAGGAGGGTGTGTCCTGAGATAGTAAATGGGAAATGGTGCATTTATATAGCGCTTTTATCCAAAGCAATTTACATAGATTGTGCATTACATTCACACAGACTTTCACTCACCGAAGGCAGGGGACACCATGCAAGGGACCAACCTGCACATCGGGAGCAATAGGGGGTTCAGTGTCTTGCTCAAGGACACTTCGACACTAACTCTGGGGGAGCCCAGGATCGAACTGGGAACCTTGTGGTTTGCATCCGGCCGCTCTAGCACTGATCCACTGCCGCCCAATAGTAATGGCTAGTCCACGCTCTTACGTCGCATACAAAAAGAAACAAATCTCCAAAGACTTGTTTTTACAGTGTGGCTCTGTGTGTGTGTGTGTGTGTGTGTGTGTGTGTGTGTGTGTGTGTGTGTGTGTGTGTGTGTGTGTGTGTGTCCGAAGCTAGTCTCGCCAACCACTGGACCGATCAAGGCCAAACTTGGCCACAGGTATATTACCTTTCTTTTTTTCCACAGATGTATGTGTATTTTTAAATATTTCACTTTCATTTCATAATGGAAACAGTCGGGCGGGGCCAAGCAAGGCGTTACCTAGCAACCTGTTGCCAAAAACATATTTTAGCGAGACTCTTTTATATCGATAAAAAAAAGCTTAAAACGTCAGCACCCCTCGGTTTTATTTGATAAGACGTCTGTGGATGTCTTTAGCAGCCTTAATCTGTGACTGGTTACAGACATAAGTTCCGACATACTAACAGTCCGACACCCTACCCCAAACCCTAACCTAACCCTAACCGCAAGCACGACGCAATGCATGTCGGACCAACGCATGTCTGGAGCAACAGGTGATTTGCGCATGTCGGACTTTTGGTGTGTCGGAATAAGCGCACGCACCCCCTGTGACCGGGGACAGCTGTGGCTCAGGAGCAGGGCTGGACTGGCCACAGGACGTACCGGGCATATTCCCGGTGGGCCACGACCGTAGCCCCACATTTGTTTTGACAGGCAGGCAGGCCAATAGGCGGCAGGCCACCAAGAAAGGTCCGGGCGTGCTGCCATTCTGCCAGTGCCATCATGATAATTTCACTGTACCTGTATCAGTGAGACAAATAAACCCTCTACAAAAGGGTTGTGTAGTTGTCTGTTGGTTTGTATCATTTATGTTGTTCTGTAAAAGTGGTGGTATTAGGGCTTGTTTGTGTGTGCCTCAACAGAGTGGGCGGTAGAGTTTCTGCTATCTGCACGCTGGTTGTGGTGGGCCGGTCTGGGCCAAATTCACGCAAAAATGACCGGGCCAAATGTTTGTCCCAGTCGAGCCCTGCTCAGGAGGCAGAGCGTCCAGAAAGGTTTCCGGTTCGATCCCCCAGCTTGTGTTGTGTTGAAGTGTCCTTGATCATGACATGTAACTCCTAACTCCTCCATGCCTTGCATGGTTGCCTCCAGCATCAGTGTGTGACTGTGTGGTGAATGTAACTCCTAACTCCTCCAGCGTCAGTGTGACTGTGAGGTGAATGTAACTCCTAACTCCTCCAGCGTCAGTGTGTGACTGTGTGGTGAATGTAACTCCTAACTCCTCCAGCGTCAGTGTGTGACTGTGTGGTGAATGTAACTCCTAACTCCTCCAGCGTCAGTGTGTGACTGTGTGGTGAATGTAACTCCTAACTCCACCAGCGTCAGTGTGTGACTGTGTGGTGAATGTAACTCCTAACTCCTCCAGCGTCAGTGTGTGACTGTGTGGTGAATGTAACTCCTAACTCCACCAGCGTCAGTGTGTGACTGTGTGGTGAATGTTAACTCCTAACTCCTCCAGCGTCAGTGTGTGTGACTGTGTGGTGAATGTAACTCCTAACTCCACCAGCGTCAGTGTGTGACTGTGTGGTGAATGTTAACTCCTAACTCCTCCAGCGTCAGTGTGTGTGACTGTGTGGTGAATGTAACTCCTAACTCCTCCAGCGTCAGTGTGTGACTGTGTGGTGAATGTTAACTCCTAACTCCTCCAGCGTCAGTGTGTGTGACTGTGTGGTGAATGTAACTCCTAACTCCTCCAGCGTCAGTGTGTGTGACTGTGTGGTGAATGTTAACTCCTAACTCCTCCAGCGTCAGTGTGTGTGACTGTGTGGTGAATGTAACTCCTAACTCCTCCAGCGTCAGTGTGTGACTGTGTGGTGAATGTAACGCACATTGTAAATGCTTTGGATAAAGGCCCTATAGATAGATATGCAGACAATTTACCAAATTCCATGAGAAAGAGAGAGCGGGGAAAGAAAAAGATGAAGGGAGTTAGAGAGAAAGACAAAAAAAATACGCTGTCTAAGATAGGGTGCATAATTAATGTGCTTGCGTGTGATTAATGGATTCAGTGTGGCTATCGCAGATTGGCTGTGTTTTTAATAAGTGTGTTTTAATGGCCTGTCATAAGCATGCCAGTGGTGGATGCTGGCGCATAAAATGGCTAAATGTTTGTTTACACACCACTGCTAATACTGATTACTGCCTCACCATCAGGGCTACTGCTCCAGTCATCTGTTCATTTGCCTGTCAGTGTCAGTCTAACTCAATGCACTTAATGAGATCCTCTGTACATCTACAGCCACATACAAGACATATTCGTATGGCGTTTCTACTTCCATGGAGTGGGACAGTGACGACAACATCAACTGGTTGATCCATCAGGATCGCGATCGGCCAAGCAAAACAACCCTCGATGCCAGTCGGATCCCCGGATTAAAGCCAGACGATTTGGTTGTGTGTGTGTGCGTGTGCGCGCGTGCGTGCGTGCGTGCGTGCGTTGGACTTAATGAAATAAGTAACCCTAACCCATTAGATTGACATGTTGAGACCAAACCCAGCTCCAATTAAGCCCTGCAAAAGCAGAGTGGGGAAAAATACACAGCCAGGTCACACAGTGCACGGCCCACTCTTGTAAACAATCACTATCTTTACTATGTTTGACGATGCATAATGACAGCTATGCTACGCTACGCTGGATGGTAGTCGGGTACCAGCTCAGAGATATTGAACTAAAAGAGCCAACATTCAACATGGACAGCAGCGCCAATATGCTTGGTCCAGAAGAACACACAAGCACACAGTGGTGGAAAGTTAACTAAGTATTTTACTTAAGTACTGTACTTAAGTACATTTTTGAATGTATTTGTACTTTACTGGAGTATTTACAATTTCCAATACTTTTACGTCTACTCCACTACAGTTTTGAGCCAAATGTTGTACTTTTACTCCACTACATGCATTTGAAAACTTTAGTTACTAGTTACTTTGTAGCTTTTGATTATTATTACAAAACATACAAGAACCACTTCAGCCCTATACATTTCGGCCATTTGAAAATAGCCATTCTACATGCTCACAATGCGTTGCAATGTGATGCATTGTGAGCTTGTAGATATGCTATTTTCAACAACAAAAAAACATTCGAAAACTTGTAATGGGACATTCCGCATAATGACTACTTTTACATTTGGTACATTTTGATGCCAATACTTTAGTACTTTTACTGAAGTACACGTTGAATTCCGGACCTTTACTTTCCACATTGCAGTATTGATACTTTCACTAAAGTAAAACATTAGAGTACTTTTTTTCCACCACTGCAAACACACAGAGACACATAAATAAGATGGTATTAATGAGGCCCAGGGCAGTTAAGAGCGATGGAACAGCTCGCAGGGAGGGGAAGGAGATGAAGCTGGCCCTGCCTGGGCTCACCATGCAGCGCTACGACTCACATCTTAACTCAGCTGGGCATCTTAATTGCATTCAGCAGCGGCTCTAGAGGATTCATTCTGGTCCCTAGATGATGACTGAAGATGACTGGAGGATGACCTTCCTGGGCGGGGCGGAGCGCTACCACGCTGCTTTATGTGTGGCGTGTGGGTGTGTGTGTGTGTGTGTGTGTGTGTGTGTGTGTGTGTGTGTGTGTGTGTATGTCTATGTGTGCGTGTCTGTGTGTGCGTGCGTGCCTGTGTGTGCGTGCGTGCCTGTCTGTCTGTCTGTGCGTGCGTGTGTGCGTGTGTGTGTAGTGTGCACGCACGTGTTTGTGAGGGGGCATGTAAACTGTTAAGTTAATGTTGTTCCCTGTTTACTACTTCCACTGAGTGTGTGTTATGTGATGCACTGTGACTTGTGAGGGGGCATGTAAACTACCACTTCCTTTGTGTGTTCTTGTTCTGTATGTAACTATGCATATGTGTGTGTATGTGTATGTGTATGTGTATGTGTATGTGTATGTGTGTATGTGTATGTGTATGTGTATGTGTATGTGTATGTGTATGTGTATGTGTATGTGTATGTGTACGCACGCGCGCATGTGTGTGCGCACGGACGTGCGTGTCTGTCTGTCTGTCTGTCTGTCTACCAGTGCGTGAGAAAGGTGCAGGTAGAGGCCACTGAAGCGGACATGAGCGTTCAAATTATGTCTGACATGAAAGGGGAGGAGAGGAGACAAGACCGTGTTTGACACGCTGCTCCGTAGGGGCAGCGGGTGGCCAGAGCCCAAGCTCCACCATTCTCCTTCTATCAGTTAGCGTTCCTGTTCCACACGGTAACTGGCACTGTCAGCCAGTAACAATGCTACATAATTATAGTCCTCGTTTGTTTTCATCATTTCACGGAACCCCCCCGTCCTGCTGATTTAAAATCAACACAGGAGTTTACAGGGCAGTGTTTTAGTGTGCAGTGCAGTGGAATCGTTTCCAAGTACAGGTTAACTTTGACAGGCTTTTAAAAACGGTACATGTGCATGTGGCGACGGCGCATGGGGCAGGCCAGTGGGTTATTTTTAGGGAACCGATGCCGTTTTCAGGAGGAGTGGGTTCTTCTGTGTTAAATGGTGCTCAATCATGCTTTCAGTGAGTGGGCCCGGTCCCTGCTGAGCTGTGCACTGGATTCAGTCTGACACATATTCATCAAGACAGACATCGATTTTAATGACTCGTGTGCGCGCACGCACGCACGCACACGCACACACACACAACCACCCACACACACACACACACACACACTCTCTGTCTATATATCACTCTTTCTATCCGTTTGAATCTTCTCTTCTTCTCGCACAGTATTTCACTATTCCTTATGTCAATCTCTCCCTTTGTCTTCCGCTCTGGCGCGCGCGCTCTCTCTCTCCATCTGTCAGTGTCCTATCTTTTCCCACTTTCTTTTTCTCTCCAAATCTGTGCCTCTTTCGATCGCTCTCTTTCTGTCAGTTATCTGTCTCTCTTTATACGCATCTTTCTCTCTCTCGTGTCTGTTCCTCTCTGCACATCTCCTTAATGCCCACGTCTGTCTCTCTCTCTGCCTCACAGCTTGACTGCCAGTCATTCTCCTATTTCACACCATGGAGTCACACGTCAACATTTTGGCAGCGGGCTGCGACCGTGGACATTACCTGAGAGAGAGAGCGAGAGCGAGGTCTTGTTCTTACCCTGATAAAAAGCAACACTTGGCAAGCTTTTAAGTTGTGCCACGCTATTAAAAGCAGTGCAAAATACACAAAACAGGGTGAGGGGAATAGAGAAGGGAGAGAGAGAGAGAGAGAGAGAGAGAGAGAGAGAGAGAGAGAGAGAGAGAGAGAGAGAGAGAGAGAGAGAGAGAGAGAGAGAGAGAGAGAGAGAGAGAGTAAAGGCAAAACAAAGACATAAGGTGACATAATTAGAAAACTACAATGCAGGGTGGCTGTTTTGAAAGAAGCCAGCTAGACAAACTGGGTTTTGTACGCACAGGCACTATGGAAATGACCAGAGGAGGAGCAAGAGACACGGTAGTCGGCTGAGACTGTAGGCTCACAGCCTGGAGAGACTGTAGTATTGCAATTTACAATCGAGGCATTTAGACAATTCTCTTATCCAGAGCCACTTTACAAAGTGCAAGATCAGAATAAACAGCATGTACTCTAGTCAGCCAGCAGCAATCGGCAAGCGGTCAAGAAAATAGAGTGCCAAGAAAACAATTAAGTAGTACAAAGTATCTAGGATAACAGGTAGCTGCAAACCAACAAACCTAGCATCCGATATATCGGACGGTGGCATCGGCAATTATGCAGCCGAATTTAACCACTTTCAACCAGTGGCCTATTTCACGAAACTTGGATTATGGATTAAGCCGGGATTTAATATATATATCCTGGCTTAATATATCCTGATTCAGCGATACATTTTTTTCATGAAAAGCTTTTTGTCAAAACCATGGTAATCTGTGGTGTGGTTTGGGAAATCTGGCTCCAGAACAGAACACATCTCTTTTAAATAATGTACATGTGTGTAACGTTAACTACTGCATAGCATCTATCTGAATATAGGCAGCGAGTACTGATACAAAGCAATAAGGCAGATCCATGTCTGGAATGATACTGACATGACTCAGCAGGTGATGTGTGTGTGACTCACACACATCACATGACTCAGCAGGTGATGTGTGTGAGTCATCACACACATCACATGACTCAGCAGGTGATGTGTGTGAGTCATCACACACATCACATGACTCAGCAGGTGATGTGTGTGATGACTCACACACATCACATGACTCAGCAGGTGATGTGTGTGAGTCATCACACAAACACAAAGACATGATATACTGTACATACCGTACTGTGTGAACATAATCAAGATCAAACCATATATATATATTGTGCACACATGATGCAGTGTGGAGACCAATTACTCGCTTTGAAGCCGATGCAAAATTGAATGCGGCGCGTGAGTTGTCAGTGTTTGTCGTCTTTAACACACACACACACACACACACACACACACACACACACACACACACACACACACACACACACACACACACACACACACACACACACACACACACACACACACACACACACACACACACACACACACACACACACACACACACACACACACACACACACACACACACAAAATTACATACAGTATCTGTTCGTCAGAGGTAATAATGGACATTTATTGTGTGCTGGCGCTTCCTTGTTTCCAACATGCACTACACACACACACACGGATACACACCCACTTACACACATGAGCAGACACAGACACACAGAGTGTCACAGTGTGCAAGCAGAATTACAAAAGCTACAGATCTGCCAGCTTCTACTTTGTGTTGGTTTCAGTTACCCGAGAGCCACAACAGACTACCTGGCTAGCACGTCTATCTATCACCTCCTCCTCCAACTGTAGAGCGTCATCTACACATCACCTCATCCTATCATCTCCTTCTATAATATCATCTACCAATCACCCCATCCTATCATCTCCTCCTATAACCTCATCTACCAATCACCTCCATCTATCACCTCATCACCTCCTCCGATCACCTCCTACCCATCATCTCCATCTACAGATGTGTCATACCAACTCTTCACGCTTTCCTGATCTTTTCCTGAATGATTTCTGAAAATGCATGTTTCCCCCAGGTTTTATTCACTGATTATCCTTTCTAATTCTACTGCTTTGCTACTGAAAAGTGTGTCGACAGGTCCAGCAGCAGAGGAACTCTTCAAGGATTCTGAATAGAATTGACATAATAACACCTTGGTAAATGCCCCGCCTTTCTCACTGACAATGTTTTGACAAGGCACTGACAATATACTGAATTGCCAATGGCAGGACATGTGGACTTCTCAAAAGGCACATTTGTATCACCTCTACATCCCATCACGGTCTATACATCATCTCCATCTATCATCTTCTCCATCTCTCACCTCCTCTACCAATCACTTCCACATAGCATCTTCACCTATAGCAGCAGTTCCAACTATTAGCTCCACCCATCCAATACAGGTAACATTTCTGCCCCCCACCACCACCACCACCACCACAGAGAGGGGTTCGAATCCAGCTTGGCCCGCTACGCCAATGAACATGACTTAACAAAAACCCAGGGTAACAGGCTCTGTGAAATTCAGTAGTTTCATCGACTAATATCTTACCTTTTAGTATAAAGAAAATGTTGCAGAGGCAGGAGTTTGATTCTACTTGTTTTAAGGCCAGAGTAGGCTAGGAGATGAGCATAATGCTTCTGCTAATTATATACCCAATTACTGCAGCCATGTTAAGGATATTTTGAATGACTCGAGAAGGATTACACATTGCATTGTGTGTGTGTGTGTGTGTGTGTGTGTGTGTGTGTGTGTGTGTGTGTGTGTGTGTGTGTGTGTGTGTGTGTGTGTGTTCACGTGGCATGCCGAGGGGCAGAGGGCAAATGTGTAAGAGTGGTGATGATCCCTGTAATATCTTTATGTCCACGTTTTATTGCATTTGACCAATAGAATATCCCTGAGGGAATCATAAAGACTAGGCCAGAAAATAAATGTATGTGTGTGCGCACGTGAGAGAGAGAGAGAGAGAGAGAGAGAGAGAGAGAGAGAGAGAGAGAGAGAGAGAGAGAGAGAGAGAGAGAGAGAGAGAGAGAGAGAGAGAGAGAGAGAGAGAGAGAGAGAGAGAGAGAGAGAGAGAGAAAGACAGACAGAGACAGAGTATGGCTATACCTTGCTATCCCATCCATTATTTCTTCAGAGGGCTGGACTTATAGTTAAAACTGAGTGGGTGCTTCTCGTCTCTCGTCACAGACTACAGCAGTACCCCTGCCCCCTCCCATATAGCAAAGCATCCGCATGCTGTAGAAATGCAAAGCGGTGTGCTCACGACACATTTCCAACAGCACAGCTAGAGAGGCTGAGGCACCCATACCTCTGTTTGCACGTTTCAGCACCGTGCTGCTCACTCAGCAGTGATGCTACGTCAGCAGCAAAGCAAAGAGACCCATTGGTATGCGGCGATAACTCCCGTGATTTAGAACAGAATGCATGACAAGTGAGAGAGCTTGTCACTTCAGAAAAAAAGAAAAGAAAAAAAAGCTTCTCTGCTACTGAGTTATAGAGAGGAACAAAAGGTGGGAGACGAGAGAGAGAGAGAGAGAGAGAGAGAGAGAGAGAGAGAGAGAGAGACAGAGAGAGAGAGACAGACAGACAGACAGACAGAGAGAGAGAGAGAGAGAGAGAGAGAGAGATGAAGACAGAATGGCGGGAGTACAGAAACAGAGAGAGGGAAGAGAGACAGCACCGGAGAGTCAATAGTGGTGATTGTGACTGCAAGCTAGGCTAAGTGGTCTTCACGCCGGAGAGGTCCCCATGCCACTCGACGGGGGCTTGTCGAGAGGAGATGTGACAACTGCTAATTCACTGGCATTGAGGCGCCGTGCCACCTCTACCTCCACTGTCCCCGTCGACCTCGGCGCGGCGACAGACACACCCTCTGACGACTCTGAGGCAAAGAGGGGCGGTAGAAATGCAGACAAGATGTGCATTTAAAGCACCTCTGCTCCAGGTTCGACCTTCAGAGAGGGCTCAACAGGATCTCAAGTACACGCTGTACTGTACTGTACGGCCGCGTGGCGTTCGGACCACTCCTAAAAGCGTATGGTCTGCCGCTTCCGTTTCTCATTTTCCACCCTCTCCAAAGCTGCCAATAAGACAGCAGCCCTGCACATTTGCAGAATAAGCGTGAGCACTACATGATATGGAAAATGCGGAAATAAAGAATAATAATAGTCATTGTGTGAGCGCCGGGGCTACTGAATGTTTAACAAGGCTGTAGTCTTTATTTCCCCTTCTGTCAAACGGAGGTGTGTAATGGTTCGGCTTAAATGCTGCCTTTCCGCACTTCAACAGGAGGAAATGTGTTTTTTTTACGGGCAATCACAGATAATGGCTCAAGGCACTCCGTCCAAGATGGTGGGGGGAGACGGCAAACTGTCATAAAGGTGAAGACATGTTGGACCAACGCTGCCCGTCTAATTAGCTTTTTCCATTTTCAACTGCCGCCTTAGCTCAACATATCACCGCCAGCCTGCGAGAAATAATTGCTTTTTGCATCAGGTCTACGAGCTCATTTGCAGGCATTTTATTGATCAAAATTAGTGAGGACCTAAAAACAAACAAGAACTCACATGCACGCACGTGCACACGCACACACACAATCTAAACTTAAATTAAAAGCTTCATTAAATGTGAAAATTGGTCAGGGAATTGTGAACATCTGTTCCTAGGGCCCTGCATCATAAACTCCAAGGTTAAACCAAACACCAATTTACAGCTTAGAGACTCTGAGAAACATAAGTCAACAAGGCTCCAGAAACAGCACAGTGAGAAGTGTGAGAGTCATGAAGGAAAGCTGCGTCACACAGCATGTGCAAAAGATTAATGTCAGTTAAACCGTTACATCTAGCATTCATTAAAAACGCTAGATGTGTGTGTGCGTGTGCGTGTGACTGTGCGTGGGTTTAAAATGGTTTTAAAACGACAACCGCTGCTGCTGTCACTGTGTGACAGGTTCAGGTGAGTAATGTATACCGTTATTTTGTGTGCCTTTCTGCGTACAAGTCGGTCAGCTACACAGCACTGTGCGCGGTACACATATTCAGTGGCCGCCAGCTGCCTGCTAGACTAGTTTGAAAGCAGTTGTCTGTGACCTTGGTGAAGCTTTCAACCGAATTGGCTCCGGTTGCAAACTGTATTTTAACAACCTCTTGCCAGAGTGTTCGTGCCCCTGTTTATGAGTGCTGGCATCAGAAGGCGCTCCGGCATACAAGCCGACGCCTGTGTGAGTTTCATTCCGACACGAACCACGTGACTCGGCCTGAGCAGAGGTCACTGGGAATCAAAAAAAATAGCTCGCAGCACATCAATCTAACGGCTGACACCATTTCGGGGGCGTGCTACTGAGGTTCAAAACCACCTCGCTTTAGCCTCTGGAAGGCTCCGAGGCTATAGTATAGTGTATCAAAGTGCAAAAGTGTAACAGGTTGAAAATGTTGTGTTATTAAAACTCTTTCTCACACTGATGGGAGAGAGCCAAGGAACTGCCTTACAGATGTCCGCCGGCGGAGACCCGGCCATGCTTACCTTTGGGATGTCCTGGATCGCTGAACTCGTACTTCCCCATGCCGACCGTCCGTAGCATCTGAAGGCTGGTACGACTGTCCTGACCGGCCGGCGCCGCGGACTGGCCCTGCACCGCCGCCATCGCCGCCTGGCCATTCGTGAGAGGCAACGCCGGGGGGTGCATGTGGGGGTGGCTGGGGTGGTGGGGGGTCAAGTGGCCGTTCCCCATCACACTATGAGGGTTCGGATGAAGTGCGTGATTGGCCGGGGCGGTGTGGGGGGAGGGGGCCGCCGAGGGGTAGTGGGACTGGCCACCGGGCATGCTCATCACCATGGAGGGAGGCTGCTGGCTGGAGTGCGGCGTCAGCTGGAAGTGGGCAGTCATGAGGGGGTGGTGGGGGGGCACGGGCGTCCGGATGGACGGGGTCACTCCTATGATGGGGGACTGGACTGTCACACTGTGGCTGAAGGGCGGAGGATGGGGGTGGGCGTAGGTGTGTGGGAGGCGGCTGGGCTGGCTCACTGCGGCTACTGACGGAGCCCAAGGGGGACCTGAGAGGGGGGGGGAGAGAGACAGAGAGAGAGAGAGAGAGTGAGAGAGAGAGAGAGAGAGAGAGAGAGAGAGAGAGAGAGAGAGAGACGTATAAGGAAGGGAGAAAATTGTCAATTGCATTTCCATGTACATCTTAAACATAAAAAGTCATTTTTTTGCTGAGAATTGTGTTTGTGGATTATTTCTGTCTTGGGACATTGAGCCTGTGTTACTGCTCGGAGCATCAAAACGTTGTCTTGGGTGCATTGGGTGGCACTGGCAGTAGAGATAACCGTACATGTCCTTGGGCTAGAAAGCCTAAGAAAAAATGCTCCAAATGCTGAGATCAATGCAAACGTCTTTAATTAAGGACATCTGTATAAAACAGTGCTCAAGAGCAAAGTAAATCAATCAATACATATGCTAATGTAAAAAAGCAGGAAACATTGCAGTCCTCGACTTTCATCAGTGCTAATGATGTGCTAATGGTGTGTTTACGATTGCATGCAGAAACCACTCTCTGGTCAGTGTCTGTCTTGGCCTCCAGGCTTTCACATCGAAACACACAGAAAAAGGCTTCCTATGAATCTATTTGCCTCTGGGATCACATATGTAACTAGAAAAAGTGCCCCTCTGGGCACAGGTCTCCACCAGGATAATAGCGTTTGTGATGTTTGGACAAAGTAATATATGGTAAATGGTAAAAATGGTAAATGGTGCATTTATATAGCGCCTTTATCCAAGGCGCTTTACATAGATTGTGCATCAATTCACCCATTCACACACACATTCATACACCGATGGCGGCAGAAACCATGCAAGGCACTAGCCAGCACATCGGGAGCAATTTGGGGTTCAGTGTCTTGCTCAAGGACACTTCGACACTAACTCTGGGGGAGCCCGGGTTCGAACTGGCAACCTTGTGGTTACCATCCAGCCACTCTACCCCTGAGCCACCGCTGCGAAAAAGAAAGATCTGTGTTGAACACATGTTTTGTTCAAAACGGACCAATCCTGCAAAATTTGGAAGGCAATCTTAGCCAATGGGGGTGACATGGGGAAGACATGGGGATGACATGGGGAAGACATGGGGATGACATGGGGAAGACATGGGGATGACATGGGGAAGACATGGGGAAGACATGGGGATGACATGGGGATGACATGGGGATGACATGGGGAAGACATGGGGATGACATGGGGAAGACATGGGGATGACATGGGGATGACATGGGGAAGACATGGGGATGACATGGGGAAGACATGGGGATGACATGGGGAAGACATGGGGATGACATGGGGAAGACATGGGGATGACATGGGGAAGACATGGGGAAGACATGGGGATGACATGGGGAAGACATGGGGAAGACATGGGGAAGACATGGGGATGACATGGGGATGACATGGGGATGACATGGGGATGACATGGGGATGACATGGGGAAGACATGGGGAAGACATGGGGATGACATGGGGAAGACATGGGGATGACATGGGGATGACATGGGGATGACATGGGGAAGACATGGGGAAGACATGGGGATGACATGGGGATGACATGGGGATGACATGGGGATGACATGGGGAAGACATGGGGATGACATGGGGATGACATGGGGAAGACATGGGGATGACATGGGGAAGACATGGGGATGACATGGGGATGACATGGGGAAGACATGGGGATGACATGGGGAAGACATGGGGATGACATGGGGAAGACATGGGGAAGACATGGGGATGACATGGGGAAGACATGGGGATGACATGGGGAAGACATGGGGAAGACATGGGGAAGCGGACAGGTCTGTGTTGATCACTTGACTAGAGATTGTGTATACCGATTCGTGTGATGTACAGTATGGATAAAATTGGTACAAGTAATATAAAGAAATGTATTTTGCAAAAATGTTGGTGCTATAACAGGCCGTTGTGGAGAAATTGAGGTTCGTTGCTGGCATCCTGGGAGTGTGTGCGCACAGTTTAGCATCGACCGGGCCAACGGTGCCGGAGATTAGCTGTACGCAGATGGACGGACTCACACACGGACGGACGGAAAAACATACTCTCCCCCATGCCTTCGGCTGGTGGAGACAATAAGACTTGGAAGATTTAGTGTGTAATAATCGGCGAACAAGCATCTGTGAATCTGTGAGCAGAGAATAAGCACACAATACAAACTACATACATGTATGTAGGAGTCTGTGTTTACCCAGACACTCCGAGCCAACCATTTCTCCACACCAGGGCAAGAACCAAGGGGCTACAATATTATTGTAAGCGAGGCCCTCTAGATCACTGCCAGGGACAGAGGAGTCTCAGAGCTGATCTGATTAATCTTATAAATATGCAGCCGTATTGGACCTGGCCCATGCCTCCTCCTGCCCAATATCTCCCCTGTCCCCTGTCTTCCTGCAGCGCCCCGTGCCCCCTCTTAGTCCCCTGCTCCAAAAATAACCTGCCATCGCTGCCAAGGAGCCAAAGGCTGAATCCCGCAGCACACAAAAGAACCTGGTTACTTGGCTGGGCCCTGCTAATATTCTAACAGTGTAGCAAGGAAGAGTGTGTGCAAATGCCGACTGGGTGAGGGGGGAGTGAGAAGAGAAACAGGAGAGAGAGCGAGACAGATTGCAGGGGTGGACTGATGAGAGGGCAAGGAGAGAGAGAAAGGAAGAGGGAGAAATGATGTGGAGGCCACCTCGATGCATAATTCACATCAATCCCTGAGCCGATCGGCAGCCCCGGTCTTCATTCTTCCCGCCGTTTGCAGCTCCCTGCTAGCAAGGGATCAATCTGGAAACGCGCTGATGGAATAACCCATATTGTTTGATTAGGTCCAACATGACTGCATATTTATGACATTAATCAGATCAGCGAGGCCTTAATGAGGGGACCTCTTCGCTGGTGGCTCTAATTACAGTCTGTCACACATCTCTCTTCTTCTTTTACAGTGGTGCTGTGAATGTGTGTGAAACTTGTCTTTTTCAGTTGAATATGAGATTAAATACACAAATCCCATTAGCTGGGCACAACATGCTCTCGTATTCACGCAGGTCTCAATGCTCGTGAGCGGCTTTAAAAATTAATTGCATTAACGTTATGTTGATTCTGCCCCCTGGTTGCTCTCTTGTACTCCATAATTAAAATGTGAAAAGGGTATAAACTTCATTTTAAATATATATATAAGAAAACGGAAAGGCCCCAAATTCCATTAAATAATTTCCATGAATTGCTCAATCAACCGCTCGTGACAATCATGTTTATTTTTATGTTATTTAAAAGGAACAAAAATGGCAACTGCCAACACTTTAAACCTTTCAAAGAAAAATGAGAAACTTCCTATACGAAACTGGAAACCGTTGATTAATTCTGGCATAGACGATAGAAAACTCTCTGGCACTGTGGCTCAGTCGAGTGTGGAGAGGAGCTGGCTCAGTTTACAAATGTCAGTCACAGATTTGGAATGGTGCACACGTGCCAATCAATATGCACCGCCATGCTTCGATTTAGAGAGTGTCATATGCAACTGTGTGCACAGGTCAGTGACATCTCACTTTCCTTCACACTTCCCACGAAGACAGGGGGGTTTCGGGTGGGGGGACTGGACAGGAGGGGAAGTGTGGAGGGGTGAAGGCAGGGATGGAGGGTGCAGGGGTTGAAGGGATAGAGAGAGCAGGGGTGAGACAAGCGAGTGAAGCCTTGTTCGCTCAGACACAATACTAAGAGCCTGAGAACTTCATGGCCCATTCATCCTGCGTCCTCCCCCCTGCCTCACACAGCAGGGTCCCACGGCCACGCACCAGGGGACACACAGCAGACGTCTGCCAGGAGCCCTCCACCTCGGGTGGCTGAGCACCGCACACAATGGCACCGCTCCCCCGTTACGGCACTCCCCCACCGCAGGCATGGCGGCTGGTTTCGGCTGAGAAAGCGCTCCGCTACAGTAGGTGAACTAAACTGAACTGATCAGCCCGGTTAATAATTAATCCGTGCTATAATTAAATCTTTATTGAAAGTGTGCAAGTTACACTGAGGAGGCAATTAGCCCCGATTAAACCACCCCGAGCTCTAGAAGGGAGTGTGGTAGCATAGCTCTGGTCGCCTGGACAGGTTTTTCCTGTGTGACTGTTACATGTCATGTATTTATGCATGCACTTGTGTTGGGTTATTGTCTTTCCTTGCTGTCTTTATTACTGCCCTCAACACTGGTCCACTGATTGGCCCATTCATCAATTCATTCAAGAGACTTGGTCCAATCGCTGGCCTCATCACCTTCCCTGTTTGGTCCACGCACCCAGGAATAATGCCCAATCATATTCTGCCTCATCACCTTCCTTGATTGGCCCATGCATCCTGCCCAATCATATTCTGCCTCATTCGCCTTCCCTGATTGGCCCATGCATTCAGGAATCATGCCAAATTATACTCTGCCTCACCACCTTCCCTGATTGGACCACGCATGATATAGCCAATCGTATTCTGCCAATCTCACCACCTCCCTCGAGTCATGTCATCCAGTCCTTAGCAGCCTGCTCTTGTTTAAATCTTGCAAATGTTGTGTGTTTCAGTGTTATATTGAAAGGCACCAGGTAAACTTGGGGTTACCTACGTATACTATGTGTAGATAAATTGTGTTACACAATGTTACAAATGCACTCATTTGTAACATTGTAACACCCACGCTGCAAGTGCTAGTAAGATTTTGTTTGTTCAAAACATTAAATTCAACAACATTACATCCTACATTAAAACTAGCTAATGGGTCCACCCGTCGGCAGGTGGTCCAACAGACCCTCACTCTGGTACAGTGGCGGACCCTCACTCTGACTTAAGAATAAACACACCCGATACGGCCACGTCACTCTGACCATACATCAACTCCATACAGCCATTTATAGGCAGGTCACAATGACTGAGAAATAACCATAAACAAATCCAATATGCCTATGGCATAAATATAGGCAAATACAGTATATGCTCGGTGGGTTTTTGTTATGCTAATTACAATTTACAGCACTTTGATTTGACACCATCAATCCATTTCCCTCCTCTGTCTTACGTGTGCCCCCAGTATAAGTATACGTGTATACGTATACACGTATCACCAGTGGCCTAAACGTTTCAATATTGTAAATAAATACACACCATTCACTGAAAGTCTGCCGGCGTATTTCGCCATTCTTTATCTGGATAGCGTTATTGTCCTTTAATCCTAGACCGCCACCGGGACGACAAGCAACCCTGCAGCAAATCATTGGGCTGCCCTGTCAATGTGCCCCAACCAGAGGTTCCACTGGAGCCCGCTCTGTCAATGTGCCCCAACCAGAGGTTCCACTGGAGCCCGCTCTGTCAATGTGCCCCAACCAGAGGTTCCACTGGAGCCCTGCACTGTCAATGTGCCCCAACCAGAGGTTCCACTGGAGCCCTGCACTGTCAATGTGCCCCAACCAGAGGTTCCACTGGAGCCCGCTCTGTGCCCTGTCAATGTGCCCCAACCAGAGGTTCCACTGGAGCCCGCTCTGTGCCCTGTCAATGTGCCCCAACCAGAGGTTCCACTGGAGCCCGCTCTGTGCCCTGTCAATGTGCCCCAACCAGAGGTTCCACTGGAGCCCGCTCTGTGGGCTGCACTGTCAATGTGCCCCAACCAGAGGTTCCACTGGAGCCCGCTCTGTGCCCTGTCAATGTGCCCCAACCAGAGGTTCCACTGGAGCCCGCTCTGTGCCCTGTCAATGTGCCCCAACCAGAGGTTCCACTGGAGCCCGCTCTGTGCCCTGTCAATGTGCCCCAACCAGAGGTTCCACTGGAGCCCGCTCTGTGGGCTGCACTGTCAATGTGCCCCAACCAGAGGTTCCACTGGAGCCCGCTCTGTGGGCTGCACTGTCAATGTGCCCCAACCAGAGGTTCCACTGGAGCCCGCTCTGTGCACTGTCAATGTGCCCCAACCAGAGGTTCCACTGGAGCCCGCTCTGTGCACTGTCAATGTGCCCCAACCAGAGGTTCCACTGGAGCCCGCTCTGTGCACTGTCAATGTGCCCCAACCAGAGGTTCCACTGGAGCCCGCTCTGTGCACTGTCAATGTGCCCCAACCAGAGGTTCCACTGGAGCCCGCTCTGTGCCACCACAATTCCTAAATGAGACACTTGAGATGAGCAAAAGGCAGAGGCCAGCCCAACAATAGAGGAGAGACTGACTGCTCTAGGGCAGAGTCATTCTGGGAGAGTGTATTGCAACTGCAGTGCTGGCTTTAGCCACAAGAAATTAAGTATATTATCTAGATCTATAAATGCACACACAGTCTCTGTGTGTACGTACGTCTGTAATCCAAGTAATTTGAGAACCGTTCGCCCCACTGAATTCAAATTCGACACACGCGTTCCACACCATCACAGGGAGTGCAGTGCTCGGTGTTGAGTCCGTCGGATAGCAGAGTCCAGAAGCAGCACAAAAGCCTCTGCCGGGGATCTGGACCTGATCACTCCTATATCTCCATATATGGAGCTGGCCTGTTCTGACATCACAATGATTGTTCTGGATATTTGGGCATGCCTGACAAAAAACGCCAAATATGGCCCTATAAGGGACACAGGCATAATAACTGGGTGGGGCATGCATTTCCAACTTGCATTGTTCCAAGTAGGCCAGTGCCCGTTGGGCACCGCTCTAGTATAATATAATAATGTAAATAAAGAAATATGGTAGACAGTGGTTAGCATGTTACTGTCAGTCTGCCACTCTGCGTGGCGCGACATGGCACGTCTCTCTGCTCCCGATAGGTTTGCTGAACTGGCATGGATAGAAATAATAAGGTCGACATCCAAATTAGACCTAGCCAAGGTCACTTGGAAGACTGCTCGTGAAATGGATTTAGCCTAGCTTAGTGGCACAATAAAATAGAACTGATTAAGACTGGGTCGAAACGTCTGCACCGGTGGCACCTAACATTTTATAAGGAGATTAATTAATTAATGTTTGAGTGTGTGAGGGGCAATAATTAATAATGGCCGTGGATTCTTATCCTGATATTTGATGACCATAAAATAGCACGTGTGAGCACACACACACACACACACACACACACACACACACACACACACACACACACACACACACACACACACACACACACACACACACACACACACACACACACACACACACACACACACACACACACACACACACACACACACACACACACACACACACACACACACACACACACACACCTCTCCTAAAGTCACATTGATAGAGCAATTTCTATATGCATGCAAGGCAGCACTGCACACATGTCTAAGACAGTGCATGTGAAGATGGTGTTTGTATGTGTACATTATGCATGTGCATGCGTATGTACTGTATGCATGTGCGTACTGCATTATGTAGGACACTGGCACCCAACATGCTTCATTAGCATGGCCGCTAGCTGCCTCAGAGCCAACAGGGTGTAGTGTGAATTTGTGTGCGTTTTTCTGCATCAATTTGCACACACACACACACACACACACACACACACACACACACACACACACACACACACACACACACACACACACACACACACACACACACACACACACACACACACACACACACACACACACACACACACACACACACACACACACACACACACACACACACACACACAATGTCCTTGCATGCACTTGATCCTACACATTTGCTTGCACACATGTCGAGTAAGTGAGTGAGTGAGTGAGTGTGCCCGTGTGCCTGTGGCCGTGTGTGTGTGTGTGTGCCCGTGTGTGCCTGTGTGTGTGTGTGTGCCCGTGTGTGCCCGTGTGTGTGTGTGTGTGTCCCCGTGTGTGCCTGTGTGTGCCTGTGTGTGTGTGTGTGTGTGTGTGTGTGCCTGTGCGTGTGCGTGTGCGTGTGTGCCTGTGTGTGTGTGTATGTGCGTGCGTGCGTGCGTGCGTGTGTGTGTGTGTGTGCGTGTGTATGTACCAGTGGGCTCGCTCTCTCTGTGCTGTTTGGCAGGGGGCTCGTCTGTGTCCCAGGGCGTAAGCTGGTTGATGGGCGTCTGTCCCCAGCGCACCCCTGGAGCCAGCAGTAGTCCTGGGGTCTGGTTCTCTCCGGGAGATACACCCGATATCTGTCGGATGACAAAACAACAGCGACTGCTCAGCAACATCCTTCTAGAAAAACAACCGTGACCAAAACAGCAACAAGGACCACGGATGGCCCAAGGTGGCCATAGCTGTAAACTGGTGACTGATTTAATTGTCTTACAAATAATTGCGATTGACGATTTAATTGTGCTTTTGGTGTTGAACATTGGACAACATAAAAAAAAAAAAAAAAACATTTCCTTTAAGGCCTCGTAATCAAAAATTGCAAAGGACAGATATGACAAATAACTTAAATATACTATATATAGTATAAGCATAAGAAATGACTGAGATATATATTTTTTAAATGCAATTTCTTTTTAAATAGCGGAAACAGCCAGTAGCGGAAATAGCTTGTACGTAGATCTGCTTTCTGCTTTCTGCTTTTTTCCCCTGACGATTATGCAAATATAAATGCAATTATCTCAAATAATTGCGATTAGACGACTATGTCATAATTGTGACAGCCCATTGTTGGAATGCAAAAAAAACATTGTACAGAATGAATGAATGAAGAACAGAAAGAGGAAACACTACAGCTGAGAGAACACGACCAGTTCAATAGGTAACAACTGTCTCCTGCGTTGTGACCTTTACATGACGTGCAATGTAGTGCATTTAAATAGCATCCGCCTGTTCACCAAGCTGTGATTGTCGTTGCATGCATTCCTTAGAGAACATTAATACCATTATTAAATGGCTCGATTTAACAGAAGTGTTGAATGTAAGACATCCTTATTTTGCACTTGGTGTGCACACAGTATGTCTGGTGTACTGTATCAAGCTATTGACTCCATCCTTCCCTCCTTGATTGTATCGCCGAGAATTCGAGTGGTTCTTGTGTGCTTTTATTATTAAACCCGCCTGGAATCCAAATGTTATGACATTTATAAAAGCTTGGATCGAATGGAAGTGAACTAAGCTGACGGCAAATGCAATATGTGAGATTCCGCCAATAGATCCTTGGTGATACAGTAACAGCATTCTACCGCCAACGAATGTACAGACTGTTGTGCAACTTTAAAACCCAGGGGGTCATCACGACTGAGGCTGCCTGATTGATTGATATACTGTAATAGGCAGAGAGTGATTGCTGATTATAGAGTACAGTCAGTACACATAATAGGAGCAAGAAGGACAGCATAAAATCCACCACATTCAGCAGCGTGAGACAGACCCAGGAGTCCTTGGCTTGAACACAAGCCACCATTTTCGTAAATATTGACAGCAATTGGATTTCTAGCGCGTGGGCCACGTTCAGATCAAGATGCGCTCCCGTGCAGTCTTTGAATGTCTTTGTTGTAGGGTCAATTACACATGGCCCTCACCGACGGCAAATAGCTATTATTCACTGTTGACAAATCCACCACACAAAAATGGAGAGCATTGAAACAGCTGCTTTGCAGGCAGGTGGGAGGGGAAAAATGATAAGAAAAATAAATACCATTCCATTAAAATAGAAAATAAAGTCACAGTAGCAATGTGCAAGTGCAAATCCAACTCCACAAAACCAAACTTAGTTTCTTAACCCATTCAAGACGGGAACCCCATTTTGGTGCTTTATGCATTATGTTATATTTAGCTATTGAAAAATAGCAGATCTACAAGCTCATAGCGCGGCACTGCTATTTTTGAAAAATCATGAAAATGTGGTGCAAATCTTTGATCTTCTGGGGTGTCCCTGGGACAAAACATTTTCAGATTGGAGTCGGCGGCCAATTACATATAGTTTTGGGGGTCCTTGACATGAAAATGTTTGAGAACGACTGACATAGAAACACACAGGTTTTTCAGAAGGCATTTGTAGAATCGTCCTCAGGTCTAAATGGGTTAAACCAAGTCAGGTGAACCCAGAAAGACATCAATTTATTTCCCCCCTCTGGTACGGGCATGAGAAATGTTATCAGGCCAGCCCAGACTGATGAAAACACAGGGTCAATCACCATTGGACCCCACAGCAATATGCTCTCCACCCTTTCTCCAGCGAGGACGCTTGGCCTAAGAGCCAGGCCCAGAAAAAAGGGCAGAGCTGAGGCTCCACCCTTTGCTGGCTCACCCCCAGCCTGCCCTCCGAGTTAATGGAAAAGACCTGGTCCACCCACCTCTGTCTGGCATGTCTGCATCCCCCTAACCCCTTCCGATACTTCCATCCATCCTGCCATCCCGCCATGCCTCAATTTCATTATCCTCTGTGACCTGGCCGTGCGACTTCATCATGCATTCCATTGACAAGAGCACAGCCACACCTCCTGGGGAGATGCCGCGGTCTGACCACATGGAGACCAACGCTCCACAACACACAAACAAGCCAACACACAAACTCTGTGGTTCAACGAATTATGTATAGTTTTAACATATCCCATCAATCCACACCTGGGGTTAAAAATAACACCCGTCCCCTCACCCCAGCTTTAAAGGGATATTCAGTATTTAGATATTTGATATTCCTTTTATCATTCATTCCTATAAATCCCCATTGTTAACTTCAAACTCAATTTGAATCATGTTTAAACCCGTCCTCCTTGGTTCTGTTGACTGCTATATCCCTTCTAATGCGTGAGGGGGTCGTGTTTATTCAATAACCTTTTTTACTTATTCGATTTATTTATTTTTAAAATCTTTAAAAAAAAATATATATATATATATACGGTATATAAATGTCTGTGTTACGCAATGTTCGTGTTTACACAAACACTCAAGATTGTCCATTCATTGTCATTTAATGTTAGGACAACCTTTGGAGGGGCTATCGCCCCTCAAAAATGTAAAAACAAACTGAAAGAACACGGTGCCCTCACACATTAGAAGGCCAATATCAGTCACCAGAACCAACGATAGGTGTTTTCAATGAATCCATCATGGTTAAAATGGAGTTTGAAGTTACAACAATGGGTTTGTATAGGAATTTAGAGTGCCAGAGAGAGAGAGTGAGTGATAGATTGGGGGGCATTCTTAGGGGGCTGCAGCGTTTAACTGACAGGCCAGAGCTTTATGTCCAGCACAACCTGTCTACTTCAGACAAGAGAATGCTGAAATAAATGGTTTAGGCGGGGAGCCCCCCCGCCCCTACCAACACCCCTGGGTGACTCAATACCTCCGAGAGGCAGCTCCAGAAGCTCGGGAGGTAGAATTTGGACTTATTTTTTCTCCTATGCGTATACTCACTGCAACCATTTCCCTGCAACTTAATGAGCACTCTGCGTCCGACCACCACCGCATTTCTTCACCACCTCGCTCTACCTCTCCATGCCGGGGCACAGCCAATTCCTCATTACCTTGCCGCGCTTGCTCCTTAGCCCTGCTCCTCCTGACTACATAATACCCTTCCATAAATATAACTACAAAAACAAAAAACTGAAAATAAAACCCCGGGAGGAAAAAAAAACCCTCGTCTCTACTAAAATGTCAATGCATCAGTAGAGGGTTTTACTGCACTAAGGCGGGGACATAAAAATTTTAAATAAAACAGGAGATGGTTTCCATTCATTGCCATCACAATGCCAGCCTATCCAGCCAGGCCCGGGAACACAAAATGATCAAGGTTAGATAGGGAAAACACACACGCACACATATGCACGCACACATATGCACGGCTGCACGCACACATATGCACGCACACATATGCATGCACACATATACAGTAATGTTTGCACAATTCCACGCACATTCATGAACATGCGGCACACATGCACAACATGTTTATTAACACGCTAGAACTGCAGGCAGTGGCAGGCAGGGTGTTACAGCACGGTACAGTACTACTGTAGGTGCTGGAGCAGCCATCTTCCTGCATGCCATCCTCTCATACTTTTACCCCCCCCCCTCCCCTCCCCCCAACCTGTGCCCACACTCCATCACCCTCACCCACCAATTATCGCCAGCTAGCAGAGAGTTTCCTCTGACTAAACAAAAATCACACTGGAGGAGGAGGAAGAGGAAGAGAGATGGAGGAGGGCAGCCAGAACATTTATTTATTTTCGGGGGGGGGGGTGCCAAGTCGCTATGCAGTTGTTGTCAAGCCAAGCCAGTTGGGGATGTTTTTTATTTATTGCATTTATTTCTATGGTACGCCTGGCTGTGTACAGTGTCACAAAGCCACAGAACAACGCACACACAATGCCCACACATAAACAGCGGCATAAATGCATCCACACGCATAATACAGCCATCCTGCAGTTCATGTACTCCTCATATACCCCCGTGCTCTTGAAAATACTCTGAAAATACATGCATTTTAAAATTGCATGCATACGCATGCCACACCATATGACTTTTGACATACTGTATAATAGCTCACAATAAAGAAGATATATATTTAATATAAGGATTGCACATGTTCAACCCTGAATGAATGAATTTGCACGTGCGCACACACGCACACACACACACACACACACACACTAAGGTCAGGCTGCATACAGAAGCCTCAAGCTGCACTTAATCATGGTTAGAAATGGCTGGCATTCTGCGCAACTGCATACAATTCACCATCTCCCTGTCTTTCTGCATCATAATAAAGGCCTATTATTGCCCGAGGCACCAAAAGAAAAGTGTGGAAAAACACTGGAAAGGGAAAGAGACACGACGGGGGCAGTCTGTCTGCGGACCGGAATCAGCAGAACGCATCATACATCTACAGCCTGTCTGTCTGGTGGCTTTAGAATGAAGCCATTAGGTCGTTTCTAAAAGATAGAATGGGCTCGGTGCTTTGTCTGGCCGTGCCAGTAGATAGACTGCTGCATGGCACAACCAACACCATCGCCGACTCCAGGGGACATCCATTCACACTGACCCAGACATACACGCACACACCCAGTCACCCACCCACACTCCCTCTCACACTCACAAATGTCTCATTCTTCACGAATAATGTGCTAGTACAGTCATATGCCGAGCTGAAAGAAAGCATGCCACCCATCTCCCTCTGGTGCACGCGCACGCGCGCACACACACACACACACACACACACACACACACACACACACACACACACACACACACACACACACACACACACACACACACACACACACACACACACACACACACACACACACACACACACACACACACACACACACACACACACACACACACACACACACACACACACACACACACACACACACCATCTATTTTCCAGCCTGCTGAATAGGAAGAAGGGTGCGGTCACAACCTCGGCACAGAATGCGGGAGATGAAATCAAGACACATCAGGTCTGATGGAATGCTCGTCCACCTCCAAATGGACGGCAGAGACAGTGCGATCATACCGCCTGTCATATCAGCTATTCTCTATGCCACGGCCAAGGCTGACAGCTGTCACCGTGCGGACTCCGACATCGACCAATGACAAGGCAGCGATATTGTGCCTAGCGAAGCCCAAATAAAGCTCCCGGCCGCCATCTGCCATGCGTTACGTGTCTGGGCGCGGGGGGGGGGGGGGGGGTCGTCTGTTACCTGTCGCATGGTGATCAGGAGCCCCGTGTTCTGATTCCTTTGAGACAACCCCCGTCTTCACACAAACAGCAACAACAAGACGCTGCTCAACACGTTATTTGCTGGTGGAGCGAGTCCCTGTGTGTGTGTGTGTGTGTGTGTGTGTGTGTGTGTGTGTGTGTGTGTGTGTGTGTGTGTGTGTGTGTGTGTGTGTGTGTGTGTGTGTGTGTGATGAAGGCCGTAGACTCGTAGAGGACGAAATGTTACATATGTTTTTTCACAGCTGCATAAATAGAAAAAAGCTAGCACCTGTTGAAATAGCCAACTTACAGATGTGCGTGCACCCTATATTTTGTGCGTGTGTGTGTGCGTGTGCGTGTGCGTGTGCGTGTGTGTGTGTGTGTGTGTGATCATTTTGAATTTGAAGGTCAGACAATGTAATGTCAGTTTAATGGTATTATTAAGGCCATTTCAGGTAAAAGTAGACCACGGTTATATGCTAGCGTTGCAGCTGACAGATAAGAACTTGACGTACAAATCCAGTGTCCAGTCCATAGATGGATAGATAAAGTACAACAGACAGACAGACAGACAGACAGACAGACAGAAGGTGCTTTTGAGGGCAACAACGTTACAGCACACACTGATCAAATCAACAAACAAACCACTGTGAGATTTAATAACAGGTCCTGGCAAAATGAGAAAGCGGTATAGAGAATGAACGAGAGAGATGAAGAAAGAAAGAGAGACAATTGAGGGCAGATGAGGGCCTGAGACAGGGTGAGAGAAAATACACACTTGCACGCACACACACACACACACAGTCGCGCGCGCGTGCACACACAGTCGCGCACACACTTATCTGCCCTCTATCTTTCACATACTGTATTCAGTACAAACACACGTTCGCGCACACACACAGGTCAGCCACAATGCCCCTGTGAAAAGATAATCTCATGAAATGTCATTAAGAGAGCTGGCGGACACAATGAGACAGCAGTGTGTGTGTGAGGTACATCAGTTCATTATGTTCTGCCTCTTAAGGCTCGATGTTCCAACAACAGCACGGCGCACAAAGCTCTTTACAGAGAGGAGAGCCACAGGCGCGTTTCACTGCCTCTGCCGACGCCTCTCCACTGGCACGCCGATCGAACAGGGCTTTTAATGTCGGTTAAAATCTTCCTCTGATATGGTTTATATCAATTAAATCTCAAAAGCCAAGTGGATGCACCGGACACGTTGCCGGGATATTCCGAGCAGCGTGACGCGCACGGCTCCCATTATGGTTCAATTTAAAAGGCGTCCAAGAAACAGCACCTCGGCAATCAGCGAGCCATCTCTCTGGGGGGAAACGCCTGTACACAAATTCAATCCTAATCAAAATTTCAATAACAGCAGCAGTCGCCATGCCCGGCTATAATGCGTGCGCTGCAAGAATAATATCACATTGTAATTCCACACCATGCACAAATCATAAGGAACAGTATGGGCGGTGAAAGGAAATGAAATTCTACCCCAGCAGAATGGCTTTTTCTTCTTCCCTGTGGCCAAGCATGGACAGACAAGAGTTTGGCTGAAATGTGGAAGGAGCTAATGCCTTTTTCTTTCCTCTCTGGGAAGAGACTGCGTTAGAGAATGAATGGCAGCGAGGGGAGGTGGGAGAGATTGAGAGGCAGCCAGAGACAGAGCCATCCATCATACAGCCTTGTATCATTTTCTTTGACACATCATTTTCAGCTTTTCTATAAAAGATACAAAAAAATAGAAAAGAGCCACTTCCCTTCTCCCCTACCACGACAAACAGTGCACAAATTTACGGATGTTTTTTAAAAATAATAATAAGGCGAACTCGCTCGCCGTTTTCTTTTCGAAAACGTTATTCACTTACTGTATGCGGCTGCCTTCTCGCCATGGGAGCGTGCTGACACTTAAGTGTGAGGTGAATTTGTTCTGGACTCCCATCATGGAGGAGGTGAATGGCTGAGTCGATGCATGGGGCTGCTGTGTCCAATCTATTAGACTGGAGCATAGCAGAGCATCTCACGCGTAAACAAAGGGAGCTACTTTGCCATTTTTGGCAGCCATCTTAAAACGCAGCGGCGTTCCAACATGGCGAGCGAGCAGTGTGGTGCCATTGGGTAGGGATGGTAATCAGAAGGACCACTGGAGAGGGATATAAGAAGAAACCGAGGTAATATTTCTATCTTAAAGACGTCCAGGGATTACATTTATCAAATGCAAACCAATACAGCAAGCATGCGTGTCCAGCGCATTGTGATACGTATACAATGCGGCTGTTTCATTGCGCATTTACCGGCAAGCATTCTGCATATGGCATTTGAGCATTGTGTATACTGTATCCAAAAACTGTATGGCCAAATGACACACTTATGAATTTATGAACCAATTATGAATTGAAAAACGCAACGCATATCTGTGAGAAACTGACAAGCCTGACAAGTTGATTAGGCACGACTTGCATTCACGTTTTGACAACGCGGCAGTTTTCTTCCCTTTGCCTCGCCTTTTGTCTTCACGATGATCAAAGAGAAACCAAGTCAAAGTGACGTGTTCTCAGGCAATGGGGAATCTCTTCTGGAACAGGACATGTTGACAGAAGTGAAACATCAAGCGATATCCATCCAGAAGAGGTCGCTAACATTGGCTGTTCTAAATCAGTCCCACAACCCAGATTTGCACAACATTTCAATTTACAATGGACCCTTTTCATATTTACGGCATGTGACAGTTTGACCCTTGTTCTTTGTTTAACTTGAACCTTAGCGTCCCTATTCTAAAATCATGGGAAAACAGCAGATCTACAGTTGGAGGCCATCGATATTGTCCTTTTCTTTTTGCTGAGGTTTGCGTGATCTGCGCAAAAGGACAGTTAACCCATTTTGGGCGGGAACCCCTTTTGGTGTTTTAAACATTATGTTATAATTTAGCTATTGAAAAATAGCAGATCTACAAGCTCATAGCGCGCCACCGAGTGGCGTGCTACGAGCTTGTAGGTCTGCTATTTTTGAAAAAACGTGAAAATATTTATTTCAGCAAACTGAAGGATTAAGATGGATTTTTTTTTAATTTTGAGGTCAGGCCTAAATGGGTCAAATGATAAGGGACAATATCGGTGGCACCCAACTGTACAAGCTCACAACACACCTCTCGAAATCAACCGTACGTCCTCATCGTCCTCATCACTTGAAGCAAGTGAAGCTGACTAACAGGGCTCTGGTAACACTGTTCACATTACTTTACATAAACATTGACTCACAACACGTGTCAGATCTGCTATTTTCAGTGAAGATTTGAAAAGGGGGGCTGAAAGGGGCCTAGTATTCAGCCTAGTATTCAGCCCTGCATGGGGTCAACTAAGTGTATAGTTTTAAGTGGCTAAAGAGATGTTTCACTTTAAAAACAATGGGGTCATTTTAACATCTAGTCTGACTTTTGTGTGCACTGACTGCACTCCAGAGTTTTTAAGTTGCTTGGGTCAATATTTAGATATTTAATATTCATTTTATAAGACACTTCTAATATAAACCCATTGAAAAAACATTCTGGTTCTGGTGACTGATAGTGTCCTGCTAATGAGTGAGGGGGCTGTGTTTACTTTTGTTTTTAATGTGATTTTTTTGTATGATGAAAATGTAAATAAATAATAAAAAACACTTTAAGTGTATATACTTTATAGGGGTGTATTTGTTTCTAATATCCGATATTGTGTCCTACTCCTAATTTCCGTGTGTGTGTGTGTGTGTGTGTGTGTGTGTTCAACTGGTCACTTTAGGTCTTGCAGCTACGTACACACACACACACACACACACATACGTACACATACTGTACATACACATGTGTACAGGAGTGGCTACTGGCTAGCACCACTCAAAAAGAGAAAAGAAAAACAAAACATGATGAAAGATAGACAGTTAGGATGTCCATGTACGTATCTATAAGGTGGCTTGTATCCAAAAACTACAACAAACTAAAAGGGAGAGCGAACACCTTCCCGCCTTCACCTTCACCTTCCCTGTGTGAACGTAAAGGGGCACGGTGGCACAGTCGGTAGTGCCGTCACCTCACAGCTAGAAGGCCCGAGGCGGGGTTGGTGAAAGTGCCTTTCTGTGTGGAGTTTGCATGTTCTCCCCGTGTCCCCTAGTGTAGGTATCCTCACAAAAAACATACAGTAATCCTGGTCTCTAAACTACCTCCCCCTGGCCAGCCGGGGCGCCTGATGGAGGGGAAAGGAACTGGTCGGAATAACGTGTTCTTTCCACGTGCTACGTCTGGCCGTGGAAATTCCCCCGTCAAGTGAAAAGAAACAGCTTGGACTCCTCATGCATAGAAGGAAGCATGAGGTCAGTCCGCTGCCCCCCCAGGTTGGCAGAGGAAGTGTAGCGCCCAGGATTACATTAGATAATTGACACTGGGTGGAAAATGGGTTGCAAAAATCGTGGGATAAAAAAAAAGAAAAAGAACGTCTGGTGCGGCCAACAGGCTGGCACTGCACCATGCACCACACTACGAATACAGACTCCATAATTCCCATGTAGCCCCGGGCAAACGACTGAAGGGGAACGGACTGCACTTCCACTGAAATTCCAGCTAAGACGGTCCGACAGCTGAGCAAGCTACCGGCTCAGTGCATGGCTGCACGGAGTGCACGCGTTCCGGAAAACAGGAGCGTGACTGTTGGGGCGTGGCCGACAGGCTCCAGTGAGGAAGCTAGGCCCAGAACCCCCCCGCCCCCCCCCCCGTCTAATATCCCATGAGTGCTCCGAGGTTGCAGTGCGTGCCCTCCAACACTAACTCAAATCCTGCCTCCACTCGGACTCCCTTGTTGTCTTTTCTCTCTCAGATAAGTGGCGGTCTTGTACTGGACAGTGGACACAGGGGCCGGGCTGAGATAGTAATCTTCTGGACATGATTTATCCCAACGCTAAGGGGAGGCAACCGCGCCACGCGTAGTCTCTGCTTCCCAGTGAGATTGAATGTTGATTGGCCATGGGAGCTGCGGCGACTTCCCAGTGTCACAGTAACACCTCCCAGCGGAGTGTGTCAGTGGACTCCACTGCCCTTCATCGTCACCTGCCAAGGGACAATGAGAGACAGAGGTCTACAGGGCCTTGACCTTGGCTGATGGCGAGGCCAGCGCTTAGGGAACAAAAATGTCCACTCCCTGTCACAGTAGCAGCCACTGGGACACAGTGTGTGGGGCTTGTCTGTGGTTAGAAATTGTGTGTGAGTGTGTGTGCACGCACGCGCGCGCGCGTGCGTGCGTGCGTGTGTGTGTGTGTGTGTGTGTGTGTGTGTGTCTCTGTCTCTGTGTGTGTGTCTCTGTGTGTGCGCGTGTGCGTGCGTGCGTGTGTGTATTGAATTAACGGTAACTGGGCATATAGCCATTTAGAGCTAAATAATAAATTGGGTTCATATTGATATTGCAATATGAAAGAACACAATATCTGTCTTGGCAATAATGTAATAGGAATTTTACAAATTCATTTTAGAAAGCGCTCAGTCACTTAGTGAAATACTGACATTTCCTGGCATATAATGCCTATCATACACACATAAATAGGTCTCCTGCATGGAATCAGGTCACCAGTTTCATAGTTTTACAGCATAGCTGGTAAATGTATTGCCACATTATACCATTATTGTATTGTGGCTGCTGAAAGTATAAAGTAATTAAAACTATACTGAACTTGGCCTGTGCCGCGGCTGAGCGGTCCAGGCACCCAGGCCGGTAATCCAGCCTGACGGCGTGCCGCAGGTTCGAGTCCCGAGCCCGTCGGCCTTTGCCGCATGTCTTCCCGCCATCTCTCTCCCCCTTTCCTGTCACATTACTGTTCCCTATCAAATAAAGGCAAAAAAGCCATAAAACATAATCTTTAAAAAAATAACTATACTGAACTTCTGGTTAACCCAATATGTTGTGCATATTGTGAAATAGTATTAAGGGCTGTGTTTGTAAAAACAGAGAGGGGACACTTAACCACTTAATGCAAGCACTTAAGCGTACTACAAAATATTGAAAATAGCCTACCGGGTATCTAGAAACTCTGTGTTGCGTGGTGCAATGTGAGCTTGTAGATCTGCTACCTTTGTGGGACTGTTTAATAAAGCATAACGCAATTGGCAAGTTTGCCCAAAATAGGGATGCCAGGGTGTGGTTAACATACTGTACAATTTGAACTGTTGTTAAATTCTGATATTATAAAAACATATATCAAACATCAGGAAATGCATGTAAATGGTGCATTTACATTTACAGTATTCAACACCTCTCTCTAATGCTCTTTACAATAAACTTTAACAGTAACCCTGGGATCGAACTAGACTAAGCCTTACGATTCCCAAGCCGACGCTTTACCTCCCGCGCTACAGCCACTACTGTATTTAATTCAGTTGGACCAGTCGCAGAAGCAACACAAATATATCTGGATTCTGCGCAGCTACTGAGGCAAAAATAGACAACATCACTCCATTCAGCAGCACTATTACTATATTGACTTTTCATCAAAACACAGCTCTAACAACTAACAAGGCATTGTGTTGACTAACTGAGGGATAAAGATTGTCACAATATTAATACATTTGCCCTACTGACTCAATTGGAAGTCCAGAGATTTGTTTTTTGTGGGAGAGAAAAAAGATCAAAAGCAATTTATTCTGAGTGTAACATTGTATTGAGTAACAAAACAACAAAAAAACGCTATAAGCAAACAAAGAAACAGCATGCAAGCAGGAAAAGCTCCAAGCGTCCAATCAGTCACATCTGTGCCCTCTTTTCATCCTGGCTCTATTGACTCTCTCTCTGCCAATCAACGGGGCAACAGGGCTCAAAATAACATTATTCCACACCATGCCAAGAACACTCCAGGTCGCATAGAATCCCATCACTCAGGTACCTTCTCCTTCTGACAACACATGGTGCACACGGTATACGGCTGCAACTACCCATTATTTTCTTAGAAAGTATTCTATCAGTTTTTTTTTTGATTAATTAATTTGAGAAACACACACAAGCACTATTACTGTATAGTTACGATATATATATATATAATGTATATCATTGTCGGGTGGAAACGTCATATGTCCAAAACTGTTGGACTTTTCAGGATTCAAATAAAAGAATAGCAAAAACAGCAGCTTGTAGATCTGCCATTTTTGATACTTTTGTGTGACGCTGTAGTATGATCAAGTACATTAAAGAGTGTTAAGCACAAAAAATATGGAGATAATCGGTTTCTGCCCGAGAGGAACAATATGTTGCGTTGCTGGTCAAGATGCCATTTCTCACTGCATGTAGTCAAACATGAATGGAAACCTGACAGAAATCTAAGATAAACCTGAGAAAGATGAGAAAGATAAAGATGAGAAGATAAACCTGTATTGATCCCATTCAATTCAGGTGTCATCGCTGTGACAGCAGTAAGGAAACACAGGAGAAAGGTAAGAGACAAAACAAAATAAAAATGAAGATACTGGACAACTGGTACACATATCTACAATGTGTCACTGAATGAATAATCTCATTACAATTGAGAAAGCTATTATGCCTAAATAATTCAAAAGCCGTCAGGTTTTCCTTAACCCAATTTCGGATTCACGAATCAAGAAGGCGGCTTATTTGTCATTCACTCATACAAGTACCGTATGTGAAACTCTGATAAAAATAAAATGTGATTGTCACAATTTCAACAAGGATTGGAGTTCATTGTGACCCAGTGATGTAAATAGGTTTTCAATGTAATGGGTCCCGGGACCCAGGGGTGGTCTTTTAGATGGTCCCAAGGACATTTTATGAGTCTTATTTCAACAACGTTAGAGTACAGTATTGCATCCCAGGACCCCCGGAGGGTGACATGATTGCGTCCTTTCTCAATTTAGTGAGTCTAAGGATGCAGGATATTTGCATCACTGGTGACCTAGGTGACTTTGATATTCGACACCGCACACAACTATATACGCTAATGTACAATATTGGAATATGATGGAAGGACCAATAGACTAGAGCTTTGCACTCTAGGCTTGAACTAAGTATTGCCTTTTATCTGTTGTAAGATTGGCATATCAGACAGTGTGCATGTAAATGCCCTCATTGTCAGCTAAGTACAGCAGAGCAGTCTGCTAGAATCTACTGCCCGATATGCCAGTGCTGTAATATCCTATGTCATTATGTTAGTCTCTCAAGTCCATTTCATTAATTGAGGGGCCGATTCAAAATGCAAGAGCTAGACTTTTTGCTACTAAAAACAAGAAAGAGATCCTGTATTTGCAACAAAAAAAGAAATGGTTTTCACAACCTCCTCGTTGTATACAAAGCAGATAATGTCCTAGCACTAGCATCCTCCTACATCTCTATACTGCATGCCAGTTCTGTTACGTCCTTTAGGTCCATTGTATTAACCCATTTTGACCCGAGATCAGATTCTAAAAATGTCTTCTACATCCTGACAGTTTTCTGAAAAAGCTATGTTTCTATGTCAGTGGTTAAAAAATAGCAGACCTACAAGCTCGTAGCGCGCCACTCGGTGGCACGCTATGAGCTTGTAGATCTGCTATTTTTCAATAACTAAAGCATAACATAATGCTAACACCAAAATGGGTTCCCGCCCAAAAATGGTTTAACTGAGGGGAAAAAGCAAGACATCTCTTGCTCGTTTCATCACACTCCTGTTTTATGCACAAGCTGATGATTTCCATCCACATCCTCCTCGTTGTATACAAAGCAGACAACGTCCTATAGCTGAATCACATTATGCCTTAGTGAATATTCACACCATTTGCTATAAATTATAAAACACCCAATCGATAGAATTTGGTGACTTCCATTAGTTTTTTTGTGATAACAACCTGATCTGGCTACACTAGCTTATTATTATTATGATATGCCACAAAAGTCTGATTACAGATTATGCACCCACCGCATGGATCACAAGAAGTGGACTGATGCATAGAGTTGGATTTGTATCAATGACCAATGCCCCAGCTGGCCACTGTGTAAACTGTTTATTCATGCTCTGCTGGAGCCACTGTATACATTACACACACACGCACGAGCACATGCGTGCGCACACCGTACAGCTTCTCCCACTTGCTGGATTAGTAAAATAAAGTGTATTCAAGGTTAACAACGTGCCAACACAAAAATACGATTGATCATGATGCACTGAACCACTTAGTCACAAAAATGTTACACATTTCTAAAACAGCCAGTGTACAACAACAAACGCACAACACAATCATTGTGAACATGCCGATCTGCTATTTTTCACAACATTTTCAAAATGGCTTGTAATGACATGCCCAAAATTGGGACGCCAGGGGGTGGTTAAAGAGCTTACCGCCCCCAAATATGAATAAACACTAATTCTATTTTAATCACTGGAAAGTGTCTCTGGTACTGTATTAAACAGAAAATAGCCTACAAGCTGTGCCTTTATCAAAAAATATAATGCACTCTGCGGAGGCAACTTGGCATGTATTATTTTTCAATAACGCAGACCTCGGAGATGATTATCCCTTACAGTACTTCTGTGTCGTTGCTGACGGCACTGGTTCTTTTCTCCGTCGAGTGGCTCTCCATATTGTCACTGCAGTTTATCTCTTAAAATCTAATAATGTGCTTTGATGTGCTCGCTTCACTACTGGTACAATGAACTGCAGCCTTAGACTAGTTCTAGTACTGAGAGCATCAGAGCAAGGGGTGTGTTGTTGACCTTAGACTAGTTCTAGTACTGAGAGCAAGGGGTGTGTTGTTGACCTTAGACTAGTTCTAGTACTGAGAGCAAGGGGTGTGTTGTTGACCTTAGACTAGTTCTAGTACTGAGAGCAAGGGGTGTGTTGTTGACCTTAGACTAGTTCTAGTACTGAGAGCAAGGGGTGTGTTGTTGACCTTGTGGATAAAAAAAAAAGAACAAAAATCATAAAACATGACAGAAATCTGAACAGAAAAGAGTGTCAATCAAACCAAAACACCCGGAGGCTCCTTGGGCATTTCAATCAAAAACGCACAATGAAGACCTACTGCAGAATGATAACAGTACTGTATATGTCATAGGCTGCTGTCGATCTCCCATTTATCACTGTTTTTGAGTGGTGCAACCGCTCCTATAGACAGTGTGTGTGTGGCTGTGTCCCTGGGTCCGTCCCCGTGTCCTTGGCTGTGTCCGAGCACAAAAATAGCGTTATAGCGTTTGTTCACCACCAAATGTCACAGTTGCACAGCCTAACACACAGACAAACACAGGCCAGGGAGGAGGGCTTGTACAGTACAGTACAGTACAGTACAGTACAGTACAGTACAGTACAGTACAGTACAGTACAGTACAGTACAGTACAGTACAGTACAGTACCACTCACTTCAGATGGGTCCGATTGTTACTTTTTAGGAGAGAATAGAAATCTCCTCTCCTTTTCTTCTACAGTACTTTGTAACTGCACTGAGGTTGTCATAGCCGACTAACTAAACGGAACTAACTAAAATAAAATAAAACTACAGAAAAAAAATTCAGTCTGTCAATTTGGCCTAATACTATCAACACAACAAGCATGAGTATAGGCATTGGTGCACTAGTCACAAGAGTTTGCAAATACTATGTGGGTGTGTCCACTTTTTGAGTGGTGCAACCACTCCTATAGACAGCTATGTATGTCCCTGGGTCTGTTCCTGGCTGGCTGGCTGTGTCCGAGCACGAAAGTCACTGGGTCTGTCCGTGCACGAAAATAGCTTTTGTTTGGTTTTCACAACCAAACCAAGTGTCACTGTCAGTGTTGCGCAGCCTCTCTCCCTCTCACACACTCACACTCACACACAATGATTTGGAGTGTTACAGTACAGTACAGTACAGTACAGGGACCCCCACACGGTAACTGTCATTTCTCAACCATTCCGGACGCGGGGCGGCTCGCCGGAACCGGGCTGACCCCCTGGGCACGTTCCTGGGGGTCTGGATGTTCCAGAAACCCCCAAGAGACCCCCCGGGGACCCCCACACGGTAACTATCATTTCTCGACCGTTTCGGACCTGAGGAGGCTCGCCGGAACCGAGCCGGCACCCTGGCCGCGTTCCTGTGGGTCTGGAACTTCCGGGGACCCCCTGGGGACCGCCACACGGAGTTGCACCACTCACTTCACTCGGGTGTGATTTTCTTTTCTTAATTCACTCTAGTGTGGTAGTAGAAATGGGAGGACACACATCAGTGAGGCACTCTTGTTCATTTCACAACGCCAGCAGTTTTCCTTCTTTTCCACAGTCCAGCCCAGACTTCAAAATTGTATGCCTGGTATTGTATCTCTTTTTAAGCCTACCAGTGTCCAAACTCACGTGGGTCTTGAGCCCAACCTCTCTACCCTCTCCTTCCCCAAGCAGAGTTCCTCAAGCAGCACTTTGGTCCAAAGCAAGATATGCTCAAAACTGTCTGAAGTGCAAATGTGATTTCCTTCAGTTGTACATGGGGAGCAGAAGATGAACCCCGATTTCCTCTAGCTTTTGCTGGTTTAAAATAATATTGGTTATTATTTAGTGAGCGAGCCCACCTGGGGAACCGCAGTCCCCAGTTGTCCCAGGTTCGATTCCAGGCCTACAGTAGCTAGTATTAAATGTGTCAAATATGACTGGTCGAAGTGTCCTTGAGCAAGACATCTAACCCATTAACTGCTCTGCGCCCCTTGTGAGCAGCAGTCAGCTGGGTTGAGCTGAAACCCAACTTCCCCCACGGGAGCAAGTAGGCTAATAGTAGGCTTAGTAGTTAGCTTTTAATCTGCCATTGAATATACTACTGTATATCCTGCCCGCACACCTATCCTGACAATGATTAAAAAATAATATAATAAAAATCCTCTTATTCTACATTTATTTTATAGCAATGTTGGTCGGTCCAAACCTTGTTATGTGTGAAAAGCAGCACAGTCTCTAGGGGGCACTAGAGCAGAGATTTTAGCCTCTTTAGTCTCGTTTAATTTTTCTTGTGTCCGAGTGCTTACTCCAACGCTCCTCATTATTGATCGCTGCTGTTGGCCTTGTGATAAGACACTCCAGATAAGAGTGGCACGTGGGTAGCCACTGCTTTACACTAATTAACTGACCTGGTATCTGAGCGAAGAGGCCAGGGCACGGATCCACCCAACCACACCTCCACCTGTACATCAATCACATCTCGCTTACCGGCGCTGATGGGTTTATCCCCCGCCTGCCGCTGCTGCAATCTGGCCTCCAATCTGTGCTACAAACCTCCTCACACCGTATACGACACACCTGGGGGAATTGATGGAGCAGCTAGAGGTGCAGCTGCTCGGGGATGTTTGCCTCACCTCGAGTCTCTCCCTGTATTCCCCAGAGTGTACCGACCTCCGACCTCTAGTCGTCTGGTCGCCCGCCTGCTTGATTGACTATAATTAACTGCGGCGCGAAGACACATCTCATACGTTCTCCCTCATTTGCATCACCTTTCCCCAGCTCGTTAATATTGCTGTTAAGTCTCACCCACCTAGACCATAGTGGTGAGGTCTGAGGTCTCTGCAAGTTAATACCAGGCCTAAGTGACATAATGCATCTTACTTTAACTCCAATGGCATCTGTGTTCAGCCAGGCCACTGCTAGTCGTCACAGAATGTGGTTTAGCTTGCATTTTTGCTAGCCAGCAAGCCAAAAGAACAGCAGATTTAAAAGTAAGAAGCACACCTTGGGCACCTCAAATTACCATTTCCATTTGAACACTTGGCTGAGAGAGCCATACAACTAAGGTCAGAGAATTGACAGTTCTCATTGTTATTCTTCTCCTACTTTGAGAAAAATAAATACATTACAAATAATGGCAGAAACTCTTGAGGTATTTAAAAAACACTTCCACTATCCAAGATATGCAGGAAATCATTTTCTACAACCAATCAGAATTAAGTCATTATGTCGGGCGTTGTGGCCGGTGCTCCAACACTGCCGTTCCCAGACTGCCCCCAACTCTTCCGCTCACACCTTGGCCTATTCCACTCCACAGTCTATCTAGCATCAGGGTATTCTAAGATGTCACGACGCAGTGCATTTTGGAACACAGTTCTTATATGATGCGATTTCCCTATGGGATTTTCAAATAGAAAATACTTCTGTGACTCAAGGGTAGCGGAAGTGACGTCAGGACTTCGGTGCTCTATGTCAAGACTCTAGTCTGCACCGTAGAGACGTGCAGAGACAAATCATAAATATCATAGTTTAATAGGTAAACATTCAGTCTAGGTGAGACTGAATGAGACATAACGTGGCAGGGCTCTAAAGGGTGATGACTCCTTCAAATGGAGACATTGCAATTTATTCAAAAGAACAGAGTAGATCAGATTATTAATGTATATTAAATAATACAGCCGTGATAGATTACCGGATACAAGACAAAAAAACTGTAAATGTGTTGAAAATGTGTTTTATGAATGGGAATCTCCACTAAAATAAAGTCAATTACATTAGACAAGAATGACTCTTAAGGGATGGTATTTTAATTTGCCTGCAATTTCAAATACTCTTCACCCTGCTTCATAACAGCCGCTATTGATGACAGCAGGGACAAAGCACTTGCTCTCGTGATCACAATAGAGATTATATTCATTATGGAGACGACAGAGGGAAGTTTAATCATGCAAATGACATTTCAAAGAGTCGTGGCAGATAGGCACATTACAAAATCAGATTTATGAGTAAACAAGTGGCAAAATAACACCCCAGAGGACAGGCTGCTCTGTCTTCAGCACAGGATATAACAAAAACTAAAACTGGAGATATGCATTATTGCTGGAGATGGTCTCAAACAATCTTTCTTAATTTTTAATCTTACTGGCAGAAAGGTGTTTGGTTCAGCACTGCAATTTCATTCCAAAATGAGCTATTTTGTTTACATGTTTGGTTTTATTGGAACCTCTTGTATGCAAAAGGAGAACTGTGGGGTTATTTAAGGGCCAACAACCACCGCCCGGAGTGAGTTATTGCTTTTAAAAACAGTTCAAATCAGGAAAAAATTAATAAAAAGTCCAAGGCAGTCTTCATAGGGCATAATGCCTCTAACACATGTTTCGACTATATAAAGCAGTCATCAGGTAGATTAAATCAGTGCTAAGTACATGATGATCTCAATAAATACAAGCCGAGGTACAAAAAAGGACCTATACATGAGTAACTGTCCTTCTCGAGAACCATCCAACCGATCGAGTGGCTCTGCATGTTACAGACATCCCTACAGAACGCGGTGGCCGATCAGTGGTCGTTCCAGAACCGCCGAATCGATCTAGAAATGCCTATACTGTATATAGGAATATATCATTTGGTGGCGCATAACCGCCCATACAACCAATATGCCCATTTATGGGCATATATTGATGACATCAGGGATCTCCATCCATATATGGGCATACATTAGTAGGCCAAGGGGCAAGAACAGCCAGATACAGAGATCTCCATAATACTGTATGGGCATAAAATTACACAAGGTTACAAAGCTTGTAGCTGTAAATGCACATCAAGCGGCTTTCATAGAGCTACACCATAGCTACCCATTTGGCAAATTTCATAGGCAAGCAATTTCAAAAAATAATATTCCTGCAAATGTCCGCAATCAAGCAATTGATGAAGCCGGTGAAAAGCATTTGCTGTAGATATGCAATTTTAGGAAATAGAATACATCCACAACATCCATCATGAACCAAGGCTGGGAAACGCAAATCAACATGCCAACTGGCTACTGTACAAGATCACGTATAGCTTTTCATGGCCTTCCTAAACATAGCAGCATAAAGTTTACAGCAGAACGGCAGAATGCGGTTACAGTGCTGTCAGCCGTTACAGTCCACCACATATACTATACCACTTATTATGACAAGCTAGCAAGTTTTCCTTGGATATTTGACAACAGGGATATAATATCCTGTCTCTTCAAAAGAAAGATGAAGCTTGGTCCAAAACAAAACAACAAACGGGTGCTCTGCTATTTGATGTTAAGTTAAATCAAGTTACAGTACATGAAATAGTGATACAAGGGATACTGTCTGGGCCATTTCAGAATGTCCAGCAAAAGAGTGAGACATAAAAAGAAGGATGGACAGAAGGACGGACGGAAAGACAGACAGACAGAGAGAGAAAAGACCGCGTACACACTACACACAGCAGCGCACAGGCAGCCAGATGTGTATCCTGTGGCTGCGATCCAAGCCATCGTCTTTGTGAGTTCCAGCAGCACCGCTACCCCCAGAGGAGAGACTGAAAGGCTGGTTTTATCCTACAAGATGAAGTGGTCAGCGGCCCAAGTGATGGGAGTGCCAGACACCCTGTGGTACAGCTCCACACACACACTACCGCTAGCACAAGGGGGGGGGGGGGGTCCGCACCACACACGCTGCCAGGGGTAAGCCATATGCCGGAGACACGCTGGGATCATTACAACCTCAACCAGCCGGGCTGAGGACGGAGAAAATGGCCTGGGTAGCCACCAGGTGCCATACGGCAGCAGGTGGACATATACACAGACCTTGGGTTGAATTATGAAAGAATTTCAGAGGAGGCTTCCCCCCCCTCCTCCCTCTCTTTCCTTTCTGTATGGGTTCTCTTTCATCTGTCTGTGAAAGTGCTACTCTCGATTTGGTCCAACATCTTCGTTTTTTCAAATGCTAATGCGGTTCTATCCAGATGGCAAAACTAATTTCAAGCTCTGCGTCCTGTATGGAGGGCTACATTTGACAGATAAGAAAGCCTTTTTGTGTGTGTGTGTGTGTGTGTGTGTACTGTGTGTGTGTGTGTGTGTGTTGATGATCCGTCAATCTGCACTACTTTTACCACGTTTCAGTTCTGCAAAGCAAGAGATAAATGTAATTAGTATTTTGATCAAAACAAAAAAACGGGTCAGCACCGATCTATTGTTGAAATATTGCCCGTTTGCCTGCATGAATTAGCTCTATGCATGTTAGTCACAACATGTTTTCCACTACGAGGGCGACACTTTGCTTCAGAAATGAGTCAGCCTGACGCACAGGGCAAAGTGTCAATCTGACTTCTTTCAATTACATGCATTTCATTATTTATTTATCTTTATTCCTTAAACCGGCAGAGCAGAGATCACACTTCATAACCACAAGGTTGTAATGAGCTCTTTTCTCGAGTGTTTTTGAAAACGTAATTAAAGACGATAGCAGATCCAATAAAACTGACTGAGGTCTGCGGTTCAACCTGCCCTCGTTGTAAATGACCTACTCCTCATTCCCGCAGCACCTCCAGAAGAAGGTCATACTACTGTGTGTACAAAATGGTGATTTTGTTTGAAAGATTCTTTTTTATGTGAGTCTGCAAAGCTTTTGGGCAGCAACCGCTTTGCTTGTGCCTGTACATCACATCACACAACATTCCCTCAGATACACACATGAATAACGCAACATCAGAACCCTGCAGTCAGAATGAAAGAAATCCATTGGTATTGATTTTTGTTTTGACAATGAAAAAAATCTTGGAAGTCTTCTTAAGAGTCGATGTTTTTTTTTTAGATAAGATCATTTGGACTCCTGGACAAGCTTTGTGCCTGGGCCCTCAGTGCAGACTTTAAGAGGCGAAATCAATGCACTGGCCCATCTGTCATAAGAGTCAAGACAGTACCATAGTTCACACACCGAACCCATTTATTTTGATTTCAGATTTCGGTGAAAAACATAGTGTACACTACTACAACATTACAACATGATATTGGTGGAGTTAACAGAATTAAATGCAATAATATTTTCTTTGTATTTATTCTATCAAATACATATATCTATCTATATAGAAAGAGTTTGTACTACTACTATTTTATACCTTGTTGTATAATGGTGTCATGCAAAAATAGCCCAAATATCTACAAACTATTTTTGAAAATCTTCTGTGTCCTTGCCATGCATATTTTTCTTTTACATTCATCTTCAAACTTCAGTGAGTCAAAGTTCTGCCCAATATCTATTTGCCAACCAAACTGCAAGAGCTCTACACTAAACCTCCCCCTGGCTTGGAAGAAAGAAATACAAATTATTTATTTGTATCACCCTGGAGAGCAAAATGCTTGCAGCCAATTTCTGAGTGGTTCAAAATTATTGATCTGTGATGCCGTGCTTCACAGACCTAAAGGTATCAATGAACCAAATCAATGATTATACAGTACAGAGTACATATTGTATATATAAATTACCAGCTCAGTTGCCTTGTGGTTAGAGCTGTCTGTCTGCCCTGAGATTGGGAGGGCAGGGATCGAGTCCCCGACCGAGTCATACCACAGACTATATAAAAATGTAACAAATGTGCTTCCGCGCGCCCGCCCGCCCGCCCGCCCGCTAGGGCATTCACTTCTAGTCATTTTTACTAGTTGGCTAGTTGCCTAGTTTACTAGTCGACTAGTCGACTAGTTGTTTAACTACCTATTATGTAAAAAAAATAAAAAATAAAAAAAAAAAAATATATATATATATATATATATATATTTTTAATAAATATTTGTACATTGAAAAACTGTGTACATGGTGACTATAACTATAATCTACCTGATCTTGAGGCCTACAAAATCGGGAAAAAAATAAAAAAAATAAACTTTTTTATTTTTTTAGTCAACTAGTACCAACAAGGTCGACTAGTGGATTTACTAGTTGCTTAATGCCCTACCGCCCGCCCGCCCGCCCGCCCGCCCGCCAGCCCCCCCCCCCCCCCCCCACACACACACACACACACACACACACACACACACACACACACACACACACACACACACACACACACACACACACACACACACACACACACACACACACACACACACACACACACACAAGTTGATGAATCACTTACAAACTCGCTATAACCAGATTTTATTTTTCCACAGCTGAATAAGGTAATACTACAGAATAAGGTAATACTATATCTATGCATACTTACTCTCATTCTAATTCACTTAATGTGTATATTTCACCACATCAATAAAATATAAAACCAATGGTATCTATAATTCAACAACGTATGGCTTCAGCAACAATCCTGAATATCATGTACTGCATGTACTGCATGCATATAATACTACTAATAATAATATCCCAGTGTAACACAAACCAGCCACTCAAGTATCCTGACATAATACTACATCACTTGATCATTTAGTGTTACTTGCAGTCATTTAAAAACATTAAAGTTGCAAGCAAATTGCAGTGTTATGGGGCAAAAGATGGGGGGGGAGGGGCTGCAAACTGATGCTTACTAAATGAAACCGGTGAAGCTGTAAATATCCTCTCTAATTCCCCCATTCCATTACACAGCTAAATCACATATCTATACTGTACTGGGTCTGTTACTGCTGATGCTTTGAAATGTTTTGTCAACATTGGTATCAGCAATTACTGTATGTAGCCAAATGTCCACATTTTTTACCACTTTCTACCTGGCGTGACTGGCATCCCCATTTTGGGATTATTTGGGGATTATTTCTAAACCTTTTTTTTTTTTTTAAAGGCAAAAATAGCAGATCTACTTTTGAAATAATATCGGTCAAAACATCAATAATTGGTGCGCTCGGACTGTCCCAAATCAGTTTTGGACCCAAACATATCTAGTTTTCAGTGAATCTTTTTACAATTTGAATGCGACAGAAGTGACACAACATCACACACCAACCACCAATACAATTCCCAAATGCTAAACTCGATAAAGGTGGCAATGGCACAGGAGGGAACCTGAAGCTTCACGGACGCCACTTTTGCGGAAGGCATAGGACCTGCACGGCGATCTTTCCGTTCACCTTACACAACCTGTGCACTGGATCCCTGTGCAGTTGTTGACAGGAGCGTGTAATCTGAAATTGTCTGCAGGGTTGCCGTTAAGTCCCTTTGATGTAGTTATGGAGGGGGAGGGGAGAGGCCAACATCCTCCCTGCAAAGCTCATTGAGCTGTCAGGTTTCAATCCGTATCTGAGAGCATTGATTCCCTGTCACATATGCTGGGATATGTGCTTTTATGTTATACATTTGACAAGCTGGGCTTCCCATAATGGCCTCCTCCTATGGCGGTAATGACCGCATCAGGAAGCCCTTGTCTGAATATTGATCTGTGTTGACGCCACAAGTCGTCCCTTATTTGAATTGATTCGGGTTGGTGGTGCCAAGTGCTTGGTTGTTGTGCGCTCATCTTTAATGGAAACTATCACACGCTCTATGGTTGCACGACACAGTCAACCCATTACCAAGTGTCACATGGATAAGACAAAGAGAGATGGCTAATAGACACTAACATATCCAGAAGTGCCGAGTTAATGGTTCTCCCTTATATAATATATTCTTGGTGAATTTTGAGGGGCTGACTTTAAATTATGCGTTGGCGGTAGATTGACCTTTCCAGCACTCAATTTGTCTATCTAAGGCTGTGCCGCTGGGAGCCAAAACCCCTCAAATGAGTGAGATATGTAGAAAAATACAATGAAATTGGTTTATGATAATACATTTCGAGCCTCTGATTTGCAAAGTCGAACTGTAGGAATACAAATGGCCACAGTCAATGGCATCAAAATCTGATATCCATCAGACTGAAACCTTTCACAGCTAAATAAGATGCCCTTTCTCATGCCCTAGAAATTACAACCTGGACACGGTAACACCAAACAGAAACATTTTTTGCAATCTGAGAGAGCACAATAAATAGGCTGTGTTTTCCACAGAGACCAGGCCTCATAATGGAGATATACAATAACCATGCAGAGGACACTGCTCATGAGAATAAGCCACAATCTCTCAGCTATGCCCGGACATTAGTAAGAGTCATTAGGCCCGTTTAAATGAGGTCGTTAAGTCGATGAAATGAGGCCGTATATAAGAGAGCGGAAACAAAAGGAAGGGTCCTCATTTCTCATTTGCGACCAAGTCTCTTCTAAGTCAAGTATGCCATAACTCTGGCTGGATGCGAGGGGGCCTGGGTGAGGCATTCAGAAGGGCCAAAATGTCTAGCACTTCAACAGTATGTGGAACCCTCTATCATCACTGTCAAATAAACTTTAATAGCAGCGATAGCTTCCATAACAGTTTCACTGCATGATTATATTTGCATGCAGGGCTTGATAATACAGCAATGAAGAAGCCATAATTGGTCTGCAATTTGGTTTGTTTTTTGGTTTGTTTTTTTACCCCTTGGAGCAGATATAATACCAACTTGATGTTAAATCATCACTGCCAGAACATGCCCCCCTGCTACCAACAGCTAGCTGGCTGCATCTCACACGTATCCTCTCATATCTCTGAGTTAAAGAGCCTCCAGCCACGCCAATTCTTCCAACCCACAGCCGGTCTCTGTTCACCGCTGTGACCAACATTTACAGGATTTACAAAGTGGGACAGTAGTTTGAAAGCGTGCAGCCGTGCACTCAAAGTCACTGGCAGTAAATAATCATGACCACTTATAACCCCCCCCCCCCAAAAAAAACCCACAAACACGACTAAACGTACAGTACAGTACAACACTTGTACTAAAGTACATTATATTATGCTGCATACGAGGATGAAACAGCAGGCTCATCAGCCAGAGAGGAGCGCAAAAGGGACGTGACGTGGGTGAGCAGAAGTGAATGAAGGGGGGTGGGGAGGGGGGTGGTAATGACCGCATCTGCATGAGAAAGAAAGAGAGAGATAGAGACGATGAAATATGTAAGTGAAAGAAAGAAATGCATCAAGGAGATGAAGGCAATCACAGGAGCTGCAATAAGATGAAATGATGAGTAAGAGGGAAAAGGAGAGAGAGAGACAGGGCGCTGATAGTTTAGCACACATCGTTACCCCTGGCTGATACAGTGAGCTGGCTGACCTCATAAGCCTAAACGCGCTGGGGAAAAAAATGACAACACTCGCTCCACGTTTAGACACAAGTCCCATTCCGGTGCTCATCTAGGATTATGGCTTTGATTAAGCACCGTGCCCCTTTTACTGCCCGAGTCCCCACGCATCGGTCGAACAAAAGTACAACCAGAGGACATTCCTTGAATTAACAATGTAATGCCTTGACATAGCTGCTGCTATAGCACAGTTATGGCATTTATTATCTAATATTACTGCATGCCTTGGTCTTGTGTCATTGAACTACAGTTAAGCATCTTTTATCTTTACTGCCTCTGTATTTACCCCTGTATCTCATTTTCACTACCTTGACAAGAGTGTTATAATACCATAGTACATATCATGAGGACCTCCTGAGTTATTTAACTCTGAGAGTGTAAAGTGTTAAGTGTACCAACTACCAAGTTAAAAATGCAGCGAAACTCATATCCACTGTAAACCTCCAGGGTAAAGGCAGGTGTGTAATTGGCAGGTTTACTATGAAAAGTATTGACATTTGGCAAGCATCACATTGGCAATGTGAATTAACATGTTTCTTATATGGTTCTTCAGATAAGAACTGAATTTAAATAGGAATTAGAGGCACCACTACAAATGCAAATATTATGACCAACAAGTTTTCACCACAATTCAGAGCCTTTGCAGACAGTATTGCCATGCTATATGCTGCTAACAATATAGCATCCACTAGCAATAATAACATGTCTAAAATGTATCCAATTTATATATCAAACAGAAGTTCCAAACATACAGGTAAAGACTTTAGTAATTCTAACACTTAATTACTTACAGCTGGTTCCATAAAAAGGGAAATAAACATTAGAATCCTGCCTGCAGCATAGCCTCTCAGCGTTGCTGCTCTGTTTAAAGTAAACAAGCTACTTCCTGATACCAGTATTCTTCTTCTTCCTCTTATTTTATATGCCTGGCAGTGTGGTGGGCTCCACGAGGCGTATTACTGCCATCTACTGGTCTGGTGGTTTATTCACCTAGATCTTTCCAGTCACCACTGCAGGAACTGCGAGTGGTGGAAAGTAACTACCATTATGTACATTTACTTAAGTACAATTTTGAGGTATTTGTACTTTACTTGAGTATTTCCAATTTCCAGTGCTTTTACTTCTACTCCACTAGAGCAAATATTATTTACAATATTATTACATTTATTTGAAAACTTTAGTTACTAGTTACTTTGTAGATTTTGATTATTAGTACAAGACATACAGTAACCACTTCAGCCCTATACATTTCGGCCATTTGAAAATAGCCGATCTACAAGCTCACAATGCGCTGCGATGCGATGCATTGTGAGCTTGTAGATCAGCCATTTTCAAAATATTTTTATACTATTACTTTTGGTCCTTTAAGTACAAGTTTGAAACCAGTACTTTTACTCAAGTAAATTTTGAACAGCAGACTTTTATTTGTAACGAAGTAATTACAGTATTGATACTTTTACTTAAGTAAGAAATCTTAGTACTTTTTTCCACCACTGGGAACGGCAGTATACTGCCTTTGATCAATCCATGATTGTCTCCACCAGGCCGAAGGCATGGGGAGAGAGTATGTTTGTCTCCACCAGGCCGAAGGCATGGGGAGAGAGTATGTTTTGCACTCCGTCCGTGTGTGTGTGTGTCCGTGTGTGTGTGTGTCCGTCCGTCCTTCCTTCCGTCCGTCTGTTACCAGCTAATCTCCGGCACCGTTAACCCGGTCGATGCCAAACTTTGCACACACACTCCCTGGATGCCAACGATGAACCTCTGCCCCACATTTTCCAGAACGGCCTGTTATAGCGCCACCATGAGGCAACTTTTCACATGTTTTACCTAAAACTGCACTGATCTGCGTGAAACGTTGCAGCATGCACACTCCCTAGAGGCCAAGGACAAACCTTTGACCTGCATTTTCCGCATCTGCCTTTTATAGCGCCACCAGGAGGCCGACTTTTGTAAAACACATTTTTTGATATTATTCCTCCAGATTCTGTCCAAAAATCTCACAAATCATTACACAGTATCTCTATGGTCATGTGCTCAAGTCGGATCTGTCCGATATTTCATATTCCATCCTAATTGGCTATAATTGGCTTTCACAGTTTGCAAGATTGCCCCGTTTTGAACAAAAGCCTCAAATCATGAACGCAGCATGCAATGTACGTGAAATCTTTCACACATTTTCTTACTAGGCTGAGGAACCCTTTTCACATTGGCCTGTTATAGCGCCACCAACAGGTTGATTTTTGCAAAACACATTTTTGGAACAAAATGCCTCAAATCATCCAATTGCCATTAAAGGCGTATGAAGAAATGGCACCCTTTTCACATTGGCCTATTATAGTGCCACCAGGCACTCTGCATTTCCTCATCGTGCCATCGTCCCTCACTTCACCTACCTCGGTAGCACTCTGTCACCATCCTGCACCATAGACGATGACGTCCAGGCACGCATCAGCCTGGCCTCTACTGCCTTTGGTAGGCTAAGGTCCAGGGTCTTCCAGAACAGGAACCTCACCATCTCCACTAAGGCAGCTGTGTACAAGGCAGTCTGCCTCTCCACACTGCTCTACAGCTCGGAAACCTGGACACCCTACCAGAGGCACATAAATTGTCTAGAGGCTTTCCACATCTTCTGCCTCCAAAGGATCCTGGGTCTGACCTGGGCCGACAGGGTGCCGTACATTGAAATATACGACCGGACCAACACACCGAGCATTACAGCACTCCTTGGCCAAAAACACCTCAGATGGGTCGGGCATGTGATCCGTATGCCAGCCCACCGCCTACCCCGACAGATCCTGTATGGCCAGCTTCAAGCCGGTCAAAGGGCTGCTGGGGGTCCAAAAAAGAGGTACAAGGACCACATCAAAACCCTCTTGAAGAAATGTGATATCAAACCTCCAGCACTAGAGTCCCTGGCTGTTGATCGCCACACCTGGAGCTCTACCTGTCACAAGGGAATCACTCATCTTCAGGAGAAGCTCACAGAGAGGAGAGTACAGCGGCGTGCACAGAGGCACCAACGTGCCAAAGGTCCACCGACCACCACTGCTGCCTTCCCCTGCCCCTCCTGTGACAAAGTCTGCGGATCACGCATCGGTCTGAACAGCCACCTGGCTATGCACAGACGACAGACACAACAATAATCATCCCATGAACTATATTTGGAGCAACGTCATCATCGACATCGATGGACTGCCATAAGCAAGTGTGTGTGTGTGTGTGTGTGTGTGTGTCCGTCCGTCCTTCCGTCCGTCTGTTACCAGCTAATCTCCGGCACCGTTAACCCGGTCGATGCCAAACTTTGCACACACACTCCCTGGATGCCAACGATGAACCTCTGCCCCACATTTTCCAGAACGGCCTGTTATAGCGCCACCGTGAGGCAGCTTTTCACATTTTTTACCTGAAACTGCACCGATCTGCGTGAAACGTTCCATGCACACTCCCTAGAGGCCAAGGACAAACCTTTGACTTTTGTAAAACACATTTTTTGATATTACTCCTCCAGATTCTGTCCAAAAATCTCACAAATCGTTACACAGTATCTCTATGGTCATGTGCTCAAGTCCGATCTGTCCGATATTTCATATTCCATCCTAATTGGCTATAATTGGCTTTCACAGTTTGCAAGATTGCCCCGTTTTGAACAAAAGCCTCAAATCATGAACGCATTTTCTTACTAGGCTGAGGAATATATCCCACCCTTTTCACATTGGCCTGTTATAGCGCCACCAACAGCTTGATTTTTGCAAAACACATTTTTGGAACAAAATGCCTCAAATCATCCAATTGCCATCAAAGGCGTATGAAGAAATGGCAACCTTTTCACATTGGCCTATTATAGCGCCACCAGGAGGCCACAACCTGACCTGCCCTGGTGGAGACCTGTGCCCCGAGGGGCACTTTTTCTAGTTCTCACTGTGGCCAAACACGAAAAAAACAGAAAAAGCCTCCACTTCTGCTCTGTCATCCTTATGAATAGACATGTCTTTCTGTGTTATAATTACTGCACTCTAGAAACACGTTTTACTGTTTCTGGCTGCCCACACTGACATATCAAAACAAATGTATTTGTATAGCACATTTAAAAACAACTCTCATTGTACCAACGTGCCTCACAGGTCAGAGAAAACAATACAATACAGTACAATACAATACACCAGTATAAGACCATAAAGGTTAAAACAACACACAGTTATAGTACTCAAGCCATAGAAAAAAACATGAATGAATGAAAGAGCAGCAAGGCAAACATTTCCTATCAACAAAAATGTGCAGGATCATCAGAGGGATTCAAAGGCTTGTGAAAAATGTTTTAAGTCGTGATTTAAAAGTCTCAAAGGAGGGAGCAGACCTATAACCACCGTGTCTCTGCTCTCCGGAGTAATCCTTTCTATGCTATAAAGAAAAAGTCTGTGTCTGTGTTGCAGAACTGGTGATTTAATAAATAAAAATAATAATTCAAAAGAACAAACATGATCGGCCAAGGTTCTAATTCTGTATCAACTGTCCGTAGCAAACAAACAAAATAATATATCTCTTCCTCTGAAAAGCGCGACCGCTTCCCTCTACACCAGAACCGAAAGTTAAAACAAGCTATCCCATAATACTCCTCGTCGGTGCGCTCAGCCCACCAACACAGTTAAAGGAACAATCCCCCTGTATATACCATAGGGTTACAGACCTAACATCGAGGGGAATGCTGTTCCACAGTGTATAGGCTGCGACAGCAAAGGCACGGTCGCCCCCCTGAGCCTATTTTTTGTTGGTGGGACTTCTAAGAGTCGCCTGTCTGCTGACCTGAGGGTCCTAATGGAGGGGGGGATGGAGGGAGGTCGATGATGTAGGAGGGGGCCAGTCCGTTCAGGACATAGCCCTTACCCAGGGGGCAAACCACCCTTTTTTTAGGAAACCTGCATTTGTCATAACATACAAAGTTGTCCACCAGAAATAATATCTATGACCCCATAGGATCACAACCTATATGGACAACTCGGTCAATTTTGTTGCGAAAGTCCAATATGGCCGCCCCCAATATTAGCCGCTATTAGTTATAATGGGGGGTGAATAGGGCAAAATTTTAAACTGAGAGATATTTCCACGAAACTTCTCAGGTTGATCAATGATATGAATACGAACATTTTTTGTATTGCAAGTTTCCATTAAATCCAATATGGCCGCCACAATATTAGCACCAAGAAAATAGGTTTTGGCTCTAACTTCTGAACCAGATGAGCTAGAAATGCAAACTCGGTGTCTATTTCATGGTTTCTGACCATGAGAGACTCAATGGAATACCTATTTTTATTATTGGGTGTGTCTGGACCCTTATTGTGTATATTTACAAGATGGTGGCTACCCTAAATAGTGCTTTACCATGATTTCTACGATGATAGTTGACTGTTTTGGCAAACACAAGCAATATTAATCCATTGGCTAAGATTCATGGCACAGAAGGAACATATTTTCTTGAGCTTGCATATTGTCAAAATGGCTGCAAACATGAAAAAGAAAAGACATTACATTTCCTGTCAGATCCTATTACCCAGGGGGGCAAACCACCCCTTTTTGGATACCTGCATTTGCCATAACATCAAAGGTTGTCCACCAGAAATATCTATGACCCAATAGAATCACAACCTATATGGACACACCGGTCCATTTCTTTGCTGGAAATCCAATATGGCCACCACAATATTAGCCCCCATTAGCCTATAATGCGGGTGAATAGGGCAACATTTTTAACTGAGGGATATTTCCACGAAACTTCACAGGTTGATCAATGGTATGAATACCATAATGGTTTGTATTGGAAGTTTCCATGATATCCAATATGGCCACCACAATACTATCACCCAGAAAATAGGTTTGGCTCTAAATTCTGAACCAGATGAGCTATAAATACAAACTCATGGTTTCTAACCACGAAAGATATTATTGTTCTGGGGTGTTTCTTTGCAGAAAGACATCCCTCTGGCTGTATTTTGGTTTTGTTCTACTGTTTGTTGGCATTTCCTCTGTTTATGTTGACAATCATCCCTGGCAGGGATGTGCATCGCAAAGCCGGACATCCCTTCCTTCACTGAGTATGGATGGTCTCTCAGTGACGGGAATGCAGTCCCCTGTCCATCTACAGAGCCAGCCTGGCCTATGTCAATGAACAAGACAATATCATGTAGCTGTATCAAAGGCTGCCAGAAAATCTGTTCATGTGCCAGGGACTGGAGACAAGATGCAGCAGGAGCTTCACTCCATTCCTGACTGGGAATGTCTCAGATGCATGCATCATTCTGTGTGCTCTTTATGGGCCCAAAACCACTGGCTCAACTCCAGTCCGCTCCTCTGACAAGTGTCCTGCTCACTGACAAGAGTGACATCCTAGCACACTGGGAAGAGCACTTCAGTGAGGTCTTAAACAGAGAGTCCTCAATTTCCGAAGAGGATATTGCCACGATACCCCAGCTGCCAATCAAAGCTGATCTGGCTGACCCCCCCCCCCCAGTGCAGAGACAGTGAAAGCACTCCAACAACCCACTTCTGGAAAGGCACCAGGAGGTGATGGGTTGCCCGCAGACATCTACAATAATGGAGGCATGGCACCTGTACCAGGTAATCTGGATAGGGGGAAGTCCCTCAAGACTTCAAGGACGCATCCATAGTGCATGTTTACAAGAGGAAAGGGGACAGGGCATACTGCGATAACCATCATGATATAGCCCTCCTGAGTCCTGAACATCACAGTAAAGATCTTAGCAAGAATCATCCTCAACCGGCTAATCAGCCATGCTGAGAATGTTGTCCCTGGATCCCAATGTGGTTTCCACGGAGGCAAGAGGTACCTGTAACATGATCTTTTCCATTTGCCAGCTGCAAGAAAAGTGCAGAGAGCAGAAGGGTCTCTATATGGTGTTTGTCGACCTCACCAAGGCCTTTCACACAGTCAACCGTGAGGGCCTGTGGCAGATCCCTGGCAAGTTTGGCTGTCCAGGGACATTGATCTCTCTCATCGTGTCCTTTCATGACAGGATGTCAGCCAGAGTCCAAGATAATGGTGATGCATCCCCAGTCAGGAATGGAGTGAAGCTCCTGCTGCATCTTGTCTCCAGTCCCTGGCACATGAACAGATTTTCTGGCATAGGCCAGGCTGGCTCTAGATGGACAGGGGACCATCACTGAGAGACCATCCATACTCAGTGAAGGGATGTCCGGCTTGGCGATGCACGTCCCTGCCAGGGATGATTGTCAACATAAACAGAGGAAATGCCAACAGAAACAGTAGAACAAAACCAAAATACAGCCAGAGGGATGTCTTTCTGTATTGTGGTGGCCATATTGGATATCATGGAAACTTATCCAATACAAACCATTATGGTATTCATATCATTGATCAACCTGTGAAGTTTCGTGGAAATATCACTCAGTTAAAAATGTTGCCCTATTCACCCGCATTATAGGCTAATGGGGGCTAATATTGTGGTGGCCATATTGGATTTCCAGCAAATAAATTGACCGGTGTGTCCATATAGGTTGTGATTCTATTGGGTCATAGATATTTCTGGTGGACAACCTTTGATGTTATGGCAAATGCAGGTATCCAAAAAGGGGTGGTTTGCCCCCCTGGGTAATAGGATCTGACAGGAAATGTAATGTCTTTTCTTTTTCATGTTTGCAGCCATTTTGACAATATGCAAGCTCAAGAAAATATGTTCCTTCTGTGCCATGAATCTTAGCCAATGGATTAATATTGCTTGTGTTTGCCAAAACAGTCAACAATCATGGTAGAAATCATGGTAAAGCACTATTTCGGGTAGCCACCATCTTGTAAATATGCACAAGGGTCCAGACACACCCAATAATAAAAATAGGTATTCCATTGAGTCTCTCATGGTCAGAAACCATGAAATAGACACCGAGTTTGCATTTCTAGCTCATCTGGTTCAGAAGTTAGAGCCAAAACCTATTTTCTTGGTGCTAATATTGTGGCGGCCATATTGTGGCGGCCATATTGGATTTCATGGAAACTTGCAATACAAAAAATGTTCGTATTCATATCATTGATCAACCTGAGAAGTTTCGTGGAAATATCTCTCAGTTTAAAATTTGGCCCTATTCACCCCCCATTATAACTTATAGGGGCTAATATTGGGGGCGGCCATATTGGACTTTCGCAACAAAATTGGCCGAGTTGTCCATATAGGTTGTGATCCTATGGGGTCATAGATATTATTTCTGGTGGACAACTTTGTATGTTATGACAAATGCAGGTCAACCCCCTTTGCCCCCTGGGTACCTGTTTCATGTTTCCCTATTAAAAACAAGTTCTTCCCAGCCTCAATCTACATATGCTTTACTGCATCTCTGCGCGATGCAGTGTTAGAGCAGTACTAACACACTTTAGGCTGCACCAAGTACTAATGCCTCCCCTTATCCTCCTTCTCCCATGCATCCTGCTTGCTACTCCCTTATTAAACCTTCTTTACTTCATCCACTAGCGGGTAAGTTCCACCCTCCCCAGGGGCAACTGCACATCTACTTATCTGCCTAAACGTCACTTTACTAATAGGTCCACCTTCTCATTCCCTTCTAACCCTGAGTGCCCTGGGACCAAATGAAATGTTAGTAAAATGTTAGTAGTGGAACTAATTAGTGTTCCAACAAAGGTGCATTAGGTCGTAACGTGTGGGTGCTACCACCTAAATACTTACTACCTAGCTATTAAGTGGTGAGACATAAATGTCTGCACTGCGGTGTGTGGTTTAGTCTATTGTCTGAATAATGTCTATTCCATAGTGTCTAATGTTACTCTTACATTACTAATGTACTACGTTAAGCGTTGCTTTATGTCAGATTTTCACGATGTCCCGATGTGCGAGACCGATTAATTATTAATTACAGGTGTCGTTGCACACCTTGGAACATAAATGATGATGTTTGTGCGTTACTTTTTGATTTAAGGAAAATCTTCTCTTCCACGGTTTTCTTCCTCCATTTGCAGCCCCATTGAAAGTGCCCGTGTATGGTAAATAGCCCTTAAATTAGGTCCCCACCCCTTGCAGCGTGGTTATCTGCAATGATCGGAACAGTGTGTGCCGCTTGAAAATACCCATTTTCCCCTCTGGCACCATCATTTAACATGTCTCATTTAGCAGGAAAAGTATGCAGGTCACATATCCAGAGATTTCTGGTCACATTTCTCACCCAGCTCAACACAAATGTAAATGATTTGAATTAAAACAACTATTAGGGTTTTCTCCTCACATTTGCACGCAATACATATTAATGTTTTCCTTCCCATCCTTGAGAAGAATAAATTGAAAGTGTGTGTGCCTTCAGCAGAAAGTAAAAATATATCATTACCTGGTAATGATGCTCCAACCTAGATCTTTGAAGGGCACCTGAATTGAAAGTCAGGTGAAATGGAGACAGGAGGATCTTTATTAGCGGAATTAGCTATTATGAAAGGAAATGAACAAGGAGCTTCCCTACAGTATGTATGTTGGGATAAAAGGTCAAAGTACAGTTCTGCCACTGAATAATTACGCCGTAAGTAGCCAGAGCAGTTACAAACATGACAGGACAACGAATATTCATTATGCGCTGAAGAAAGCATAATGAACCAAACTGTCGGAAACAAAAATATACGGGCTCCAGCAAGGTTCTTGTTGGGCTGTCAAAATAATGATTAAAATCTTTAATCAGATTAATCACAGCTTAAAATATAATTAATAATGATTAATCACCATTCGAACTATGTCTACTACTACTCTAACAGTTATTGAAAAGTAACAGTTTTGGACATACTTGTATGTATGAGGTTTCCACTCGACAGACAATAGACAGCTAAAAGCTAATATGACACAGATGCTTGCTGGTTTTAATGGGTTAAAGCGTCGTTAAAGTGTCGACGTCTAAATACTTATTTATGGCAAACCGGAACTACTTGTCTTTGGTCCAAACGAGGATGGAGTTCAGGTAGTGAACTGTGTTGTAAACATCAGGCAAGACATCTGCGCATCTCCTCATTTAGTATTTTTTTCCCAACAATGTATTTATTTTCCTTTTTCCACACAAATGACAATACAAATATACAAAGAAACAACAATGAACATTACAAGACAATTACTGATATAAAGAAAGCAAAACAATAACCAAAAAAAGACAATACAAAAAAACAACAGCACTACTCCTCTTCAGCTTCATCCAAATTACTCATCCAAAGAAAACAAAACAATGACCAAAAAAGAAAATGACAACAGCACTACTCCTCTTCAGCTCCATCCATTAAATGTGACAAATTATTGTTCTTAATATACCTGAAACATTTCTTGTTTGTCCTTAAGAATGTTCATTTTAGTATTTTAATGAAATCAACTACTACTAATAATAATAATGCGATTTATTAATATGAATAATTATGTGTTGGCAAATTCATTTGTAAACATATGAAAGTTTTTTGTAACTGATCTGACAAAAGTTACCGACTTATTTTATCATAATGCTACGAAACAGCTAAAGACAGGGGGAAATAAAAATTCTAAGGGGTATGATTGTTACAGCAAGTCACATGTTATCCAACATTATTGTTGATGTAAATGTTTTAGTTTTCAGTATCCATCCTTGATCCATTGGACAGTTCAAATGGTGACTGCTATGTGTCTCAGCAAATCGTCACACATCTTGCGCTTGTGAGGATAGTCTTGCGTGGCCAGACTTCCTCTCACAAATTTCAAATGCTTCCGTCATACAGTCTGAAGCAACGGAAGCTCTATCATGAGTAAGCTATAAAGCGGAAGTGGAGACTCCTCCCCACATCCGCTTCGTCTTTACAGTCGCGCACATTTATCCTAAAATAAATATAAATCATCTAAGCATATATAGCTTGCTGATTAGCAGAAATTTAAATAAAAAAATAAAATGTAAAGATATTTTAAAATATATTTTCGTGAATGGAAATGGCAGCTTCTTTACTCGGATTTAGGGAGGTCTAGTTCCAGACTCTATAAAGCATTCGGATAGTTGTCTGGCTACGCGAGACTATTGTGAGGAAGGAAAACAAACTTTAAGAGGTTGTGCTGACCTTGCTGAACCTCAGTGTTTGGCTCCTCTATCAATGTCGACCGCAGACAGTATAAACTTCATGATTCAAGCCAGTGGCTGTCATCAAACAGAAAAGGCTCATTTGATATTTTGTACGGTTTCATTGCTAACCTTGTCGATGTAATCATTCTGGCCTGAAACACAGGCCCTCCCGTTTGAATCTCTGCTATTCACTGCAGAAGAAAAAATATATATAATAAAACATGGCCGATCTGCTCAGGATTCAATGCTCAATTTGCAAGTTGGTGGACAAACGTGGCAGCAAGATAACAATAACCTCCATTATGGTGCACAAAGCTAGAGATAATAATTCAGCCCATTTTCAGTTTGATTGTTCCACAGTATCTGATTTAATGCTAGAAGCCAAAAGAGAATTGGACTAGCAGACTTGCATTACCATCAATGACTTTTGCACATCAACACAATGTCTAATACAAAGTGGGTTATAGGCTTGGTAAAAATCTGTAAATTTTCTCTGCGGTCAAGTGGACCAGACGTGGATTCCTATTGAAATGCAATTAAATACTTTTAGCCCGGCAACGGCGGCAAGTGAACAATACAAGTCCTTGACCGTGTGAGGCTGAGAATGCCCATTGAGTGGAGATGAGCATCTGTTGCTTGTCTTGGAGCCCATCTGAATATTGAATAATGACCTCAGGAGAGACGATAGTATACACTTGCCAAACGTAGCTGGCTTTCCAATAATGTGTGTCTCAGTTGGGCAAACACATTGCTTCGCTAAGTATAAATAAAGCTTAAATATGTTCACTCTGGCATCCCTATTTTAGTCATTATACAGAAGGTGAAAACGTTCAAATCTTTTCAAAATCTCTCAATTTCCTTTTCCTCGAGATCTACTGCCTCCTACCTTGTCTCACCTTGCACTCCTCCAGTTATTCAAATGCAGTTATTTCTGGGATAGGCAGCTGGCCAAACATTAGTGAAAACAAAACATATTTTGTTTCGTTTGATTACTATTGTTGTAAAACAGAAGGGAGTGCAGCTGTTTGTGGTTTAAAGTTTCAGACTGATGAAAGATCATTAAAGTATTGCTGGGAATTAAATCAACAAAAAAGTTACAATTGACCGCCAAATCAGAGCTCACATGTGAAGTAAACAATTATTGTATGATTCAAATTAAATGCATGGGGTGGTCATTAAATCCACAATTATTCATTTGTTGGGTATTAACTAAATATAGGAATCCAAAGCATTTATTTTGAGCCGAGAAAGTGTGAAAATCCTTGTCTAAACTTTTGAGGCCCTTTTCTCTCAATGATAGTTTTCAGAATCATACATTATGGTCAAAATATGCAAAGTGACATCTGATAATTTTGTAGCTCTGATCCTCGACCTTCATATGAAATGAAAAAAACTAGTTGCTGTATTCAGTGTGCGTGCGTGCGTGCGTGCGAGCGTGTGTGCGTGCTGCGTGCGTGCGTGCGTGCGTGCGTGCGTGCGTACTTGCATGTGTGCATGTGTGCATGTGTGCATGTGTGTGTCTGGTGAGGTATGCTACAGCATGGCTCTGTAGCAGAAAAGGGAAGCGGTTCAGTTTGGCTCATCACTGGAAGGGGCCAGACACAGATCTGCAGCCGTTAACATATTAACGCAGCACCGGCAGCAACAAAACAAGTCTGTAATAAATCCTGTCCCTAAAAATAACACACGCACGCACTGAATACTGATTGTGCTTCACCGGCGTTTGACAATATTTATTGCTCATTCAGATGCTAGTACTCCTCCTAACACATCATGATGAAATGGTTCTAATTTCAATTTGACCTTGAGAGGGGTCCTCTTTATATCCTCCTCGAATGTACAACGTGTCATTCCGGAGACACTTACTGTAAGATGTGACGGTGCAAGGGTTCCCATAAATCAACCCTTAACAAGACTAAGAAGCCCAGTAAATGTGCTTAGCAGATTTCATGGCGATCCGCCAGTTAGATTTTGAGATATACTGTATGCCAGTGGGGCTAAAACTACAGGGTTGTCACGATCTGATCACGTGATCGGAAATCGGGGCCGATCATGTCATTTTAAAATGATCAGAATTGGATCTGTAGCAAAAAAAGCGTGATTGGGACATCCCTAGCTAACACATAATCTCCGGCTCCCGGGATTTTGGCCTGGCAAACTTTTCTTCCTTTGAAACCGAATGGAAATATGACTCAAACTTGGCTGACATTTATAGCTCACAGTATTACCACTAGTGATGGATCAAATGAACAGAAGATGTCAATGTTGGAGCACTTGGAGGCTGGCGGCCTTAAATTGTGTCAAATAACTGGACCAACTCTCACTTCCCCACGTTAACCCTTCTCGCTCTGTCACCCCCATCTCTAGTTCTGCCTCCTCTCTCTCTCTCTCTCTGTGTGTGTGTGTGTGTGTGTGTGTGTGTGTGTGTGTGTGTGTGTGTGTGTGTGTGTGTGTGTGTGTGTGTGTGTGTGTGTGTGTGTGTGTGTGTGTGTGTGTGTGTGTGTGTGTGTGTGTGTGTGTATCTTTCCATCTGAATGACAGCCCTCAGATACCTCCTGACCTGACCAGTGGATAGCAGGGCTGAATTACACCAGCCAACATACTGAAGCAAAGATAACATACACTGGTAGAGATCACCAGCCAACCTACTGAAGCAAAGATAACACACACTGGTAGAGATCAGCCAACCTACTGAAGCAAAGATAACACACACTGGTAGAGATCAGCCAACCTACTGAAGCAAAGATAACACACACTGGTAGAGATCAGTTGCGGCACCAAAACACAACACTGCCGACATCACCCCTAACAGACCCATCATAAAGCTCACAGGAATGGCAATGTTGTGGGGAAATTGTAATGCTGTTTATGAGTTATGGTACTCAAAGATAATTGTGTATACATACACCTGTCTGCAGATGCTGCAATTTAATTACCCTGCATCATCCAAAAAAATAAATCGACAACTTCATTACCGAGCAATTACTAAGTGAAGCAACCTTATTTTCCCGAGGCTTATTGCTACAGGGTTGTTAGAAATTATATAGTGTCGTAATTATAAAGTGAAGAGTTCACCAGAAAACTATAAAGCATCTCTAGTAGTTAGCTGACCCTGTACAGCCTTGGTTAATCATCATTGTGTGGCTTTACTTCCAGATAATTAAAATATAATACAATACTGTAGAACTGTACAGTATATTAAAGATTAAGAGGCACTATTTATTGTGTAAGAAGTATGTAATCTACTGGTTCCCAAAGATGTTTATGTCTAAATTAAAATTAAATGTGGCCATGGATCCACATCAGAAAATAGTTTGTGCCACGGATACCTATACAAAATGTGTGTTGTTAAAAAAAGATCTTTTGAAAATAGCAGGTCCACAAGCGCAATTTAACAGGGCCGGCCCGAGGGGCAGGCGGAACAGTTAGGGACGCTGTATAGCCCTCAAAATAATAAAATAAAATACAAATAAATGAAATATGCATGTGCGGAGGCGACCTCTACTAATCTCACATTGGGATGCTGAGAGGCATCGAACCAGCCATGAGCGCGAAACGCTTTGCAAAGCGACATGTTGTCAGCTTCAAATAGCCAATGTACAGTAGGGTTAATGTGGTTAAACTGTTTTTGATACTATAGTAGCCAATTTGACTTAAAGACCACTCTAAGAACCACTCGTGTACTGTGATTTAACTCACCAGGTTTACTCTCAGTAACAGATTATGCTTCTGATTGTAATCACATTCAAGTACCAATCTGGTTAGGTCCAGTAACTTCTGTATTGCTTTGGATCTTCAATATTAGGAGTTACAGTGCTAATCAGACGTTTTGTTCAAATGTGCAGGCTAAACCGAATGGCGGTATTCTCAGCCTTTTCAAACAGACTGGCCATCTATTACCTCAAGAAATGTAAAGACCCAGTCAAGTGCATCTTTATTAATCTCACCAATTTCATCATTGGTTACACTGTCATATTATAGTTTAAATGAAAAATCCCCCCCCCCCCCCCCCCGCAGACTATCACCAGTCTGATTGTATTACAGTACGGAAGAACTGTTGGCATCACTCATATCGCAAACGATTACAGATGATTACAATTGTTCGAATTGCACCCACTGCTCAGTAGCAATACAATCTCATTAAAGAATGGCTTCATTATCGTTATCAGAGTAATTAAACAGAAATAATGCTCTGGCTCTATATATGTTTTCTTAGGATTATTGTAATTGAAGCGAAAAAAGAGGGATATTTTCAAAAATGCAGCTGTGTGTGGACAGCAGATAGTTAGCACTTGGAAGTATATATAGCATTCCTGACCCCATGCTACATGTAGATCTGTGTGGTTCTAAGCCCGATTCGGACCTAATTTTCGAGCCACACGATTATAAAACGATAATTATCTAGTCATTATTGCAAGGTGCCTGCAGTCTTTTTGGTGAGCATCATTTTAAATCACTCAACGTCCTGCATAATGTGCATTTTAAAAACAGGTGGTGTGCAGGACAGGATTTATAACGAGCAAGCACTGACTCCCCAAAACAATTTAGCTCCCATGATGCCGGACACCCAGGTGTAAAACACAGTGAAACAACAACAACAAAAAACACACATTGGCTTCAAGGACTTTACTGACAGTGGAGTTTTTTTAAACAAAGTGGACAGTGGAGTTTTTTTTAGAGAACAAAGAGGATAACACAAGATGCTCGGACTGCTTGGACTCTTCTGTCAATGGACGAGACCGTACAATGTACTCTTTTTCTTTTCCTTCCCCTTTCTAATTGCTCCCCTGGCACCCCCTGGCAGACCCTCTGGGGACCACAGCCCCTACTTTGAAAACCTGTGTCCTAATATGGGCTATTATTGGGTCTTTTTTTTAATAGCTGGGGAGTGGCAGCAGGTTGGACTGGGAGTAGCTATGTTGGTACTACCACCAACTCCCTATCCTTCCCTCCCTGTTGCCTTTGACGATCACCTCTACTGATGTCTTTGTAATTAGCCTATGAATCATCCTGCTGATTTAATGGGGGGAACTAATAACAGCGTAAAAACAGTTGCATTTCTCCTGCAATACTACTCCAATATCAGCACCACGGACAGCGGTCCAACCACACTTCCCGTCAAACAGCCGGACTCTCAATCATGGCGACCGACCAGCGCTGTCGGTAGTTACAACTAATTTAATTGCACAGCGTCTAATCTGTTATTCTCCAATCCAACTTGTCATGGGGTTCAGAGAACTCACATGAGTATTAAGTTGTAAAGATTATGGACTAACATTTTGGGGGGGTGACACATACAGCGGTTGTGGTCACGGCAGCGGGGGTGCAGCGGGGGTGCTCGCCACCGGTGTGATGATGCGTTCAGTGCCTAATGAGAAACACCAAGCTGCCGGTAATTTGTTAGCCAGAGTTAACCCATTCAGGCCTGACGTCGAAATAAAAAAAACATTCGCTCTGAAAGAATATAATATTCAAAGATTTGTGCCGCATTTTTACGATTTTTCAAAAATAGCAGACCTACAAGTTCATAGCGCGCCACTCGGTGGCGCGCTATGAGCTTGTAGATCTGCTATTTTTCAATAGCTAAAGTATAACATAATGCTTAGTTAAAACACCAAAAGGGGTTCCCGCCCAGAATGGGTTTAAAGCTATAACATGACACACATGCGTCCTCAGGTCTAAATGGGTTAAGGTCAAACCGCAAACGCTGCATGATTGAGTCACCCCCAAAGTCCCCATTAGAATTTGCATTTTAAAATATATCTATTATTTATGTGCGTATTATTCAAATGGTGAGCTGCGGGTCCCCCGGGCTCCGTGAGCAGGGCAGGCCCACAGCAACTGGGAAGACTAAAATAGCGGGCCAGACCATCGAGTAAGAAGGGAGACAGAGAGCGAGCGAGCGAGCGAGCATGTGTGTATGTGTGGGAGGAACAGAATGAAAAGGTATTATTGTTTGAACTCCAAAGAAATGTCCATCACAATGAGGAGCTCAACAAGCTAGCTCTCTTTTATTCTCTGCCTGCACAAAAAAACAAGGTAAGAGTTCAAGCTCTGTATAACTGAATAAGCGTAGACAAACACACAGACGTTTGTGCAGTAGTCAACTCATGATTTCGAGAGGAGCTGAACAAAAAAAAGATTTAAAAGAAAATAGAAAACAGTGGAGAGAAAAAGAAAATCCAATTACAGAGCAATGATTGTTCAACAAAACTGGCATTAAGCGACGGTTCCTTTCATACCACGACTATGGAGGTCGTCCAATTACATAAAGCGTAGCTATGGCTACAGCGACAGAGCCATATGGATATGTAATTAACAATGTTGTAATTATGCCATTGCTATGGCAGTGCTATCACATCCATCACTTCAGTGGCCCTTGCATGCACTGGTTGACATTCATTCCTCTGTGCTTTGCATGCCACAGTATGTATTCTATGTTCTGTGTTCCCAGTTCCGCATGGGAAGCCCCATGTACAAGCTGACCAAACATGGCCCTCGGCCATCCCAGATACCAGCTGAAGCGGGGGGGGAGGGGGGGGGACACAGTCAATTGGGTAATGATTTTTTTGTTTGCCACTATTTCCAAGGAAAACAACTCAGAAGCCCTGGTCCATGTCGGTGCTGTGCACCCAAATGGAAAGCCTGGCGAACTAAACCAACAAAAACCTCAAGGAGAGCAGAAGCCGTCGATGGATATTTTTCAAAGAAAGCTCAGGAATTTGGCAAATAAGAATGAGCCGACTAATGACCTTGTGTTGCCAGGACTCAACATTCAACCCCAGGCAGTAAACTCTAAGTCTTCGTCCATAATTACTCTTCTTGACGGCATATTCATTCGCACAAATACAGCCTGGGCAGCTCACCAGCACGTAATAAACCCAACACAATTGGGTGTCCACTGTTGTGTGTAACAGATGCTGGAAGTACCTGCGGAGCTCTGTGTCAAAAGGTGTGAGACAAGTCTGAATGATTTGCTATAGCGCGCGGCAGAGTGCCGTATTGTTTACCTCTGCATCTTGAACGCTATACACAGCTTCCCTCCCTCCCCCCGATATCTGATATTCCGTGACTCGATTGATGCCCTAAAAGCTTGCGTTTGCGATCACCTCTCACACAGAGTTAACCTTAAGGTGGTGGCGTTCTGAATGTCAACCCCCTCCCCCCCCCCTCCACACGCAGACCTTTTTAAAATGCCACTGCGCTTTATTATTGTGAAACAGAACGGACAAAGGGATCGGGGGAGGGGAGAGAGACCAGGAGACAGAAGGGGGGGGAGGGGGTGGGTTGCAAGATAAGAGAGCCGTTTTTTCCGGCTGAAAACCAAATGACATACAGACAGCTAGACTCAGCAGGGAGTTCATTTAACACTTGAAGGGGAATAGGAGGACTAAGTGTGGGCCTTTGAAGGGCTAGGAGCTGATCCGCTCATTTGCTGATGTGCTCAATTACATAGATGGTTGAGCCGCAACCCTGAACTGGAGGGCTGAACTTTTCTGGTTTAACCGAGACCCTATAGAGCGTCGCAGTCCCGCCTCCTACCCTGGACCAGGAAATAAAACCCAATGCATTATTCTCATAGACATTTCTTAAAGTATTTATTTAAAGACGGTTACGGTTACAAAGCCAACTCGAGTCGTGACAACGCATGACAACACAAACAATATTTTGGACCAAACAAATAATTAGAAAGAAGAAAAAAACGGCAGGTTACAACACTTTTTTTTTTGTTTTTCTTCTTTGTAATTATTTGTTTGGTCCAAAATATTGTTTGTGTTGTCATGAGTTGTCACGACTCGAGTTGGCTTTGTCCGCGGCGTAACCGTCTTTAAATAAATACTTTAAGAAATGTCTATGAGAATAATGCATTGGGTTTTATTTCCTGGTCCAGGGTAGGAGGCGGGACTGCGACGCTCTATGGACGGTTGTGTAAGACTAGCCATTTGATATGCAGCCGGCCAAAGGCCCTCGTCTGGCTTTCTATAGTTAGTTGAGCTTTTATTCATACTTCTGGGGTGTCACACGCGCACACGTACGCACACACACACACAGTTCTCGTTCTTTGACCAAAACAAATTCCTGAACTTTATGAACTATACATACTGACAATCAAGTGGTCCTGTGTAGTACAATAGTTACTATAGCCTAAAACCAGGGAGTGAGATACATTGTAAAAGGGATAGCAATGGTGAGCAATTTGTATTATTTTCACATTGCAAATGTTCTAAAGAAGCTGCTGTGTACCGTTGAATCTCAGGTGACAGAACAGAACTTGGATTGATGCGGAGGGTATTCAATAATCAGTAGAGGAACAAGTAAAAGTACAAGGACAAGTATACAGAACCTCTGATGGGGACCACTGACCCCCTGTGATGAGGAAGTGGAGGGTGATGTGCCGTGACGGAGTGTGTGTGTGTGTGTGTGTGTGTGTGTGTGTGTGTGTGTGTGTGTGTGTATGTGTGTGTGTGTGTGTGTGTGTGTGTGTGTGTGTGTTGCATTTGGAGCTCTAAGAAGGAACGGCAAACATCTGCGGAAAATCAAAGGTGACAGGCCGCTTCAAGACGCTTGGGGGGAGGTGTGTCGACGGTGACCGATTGTCACTCTGCGACTTGATCAAATCGTAGATGACAACCTCTAGCGTTCCAATCCAACCACGGAACGTGCTTGGCGTTTGTCGCCCGACGCCCTGCTTTGTGTGGCCTTGTGAGATTTCCCCACAGCGCGCCTCTAGGTCTTTAAGAGACGAGGACCGGAGGAGCGTAGCGTTGTCATCTGTGATCCCTCGGCATCCCATAACAGCTGTCTCCACCATCAGAGTGCGCTTCTGCCGCTATCCCATATTACATCTCTGCCACTCAGCGCCGGAGGATCAGCAATCCAATTTCACACACGCACGCTCAGGAGGAGGCAGGCGAGGCTGACGCAAGGAGCGAAGGAACGAGAGATCAACGCCTCCACCGCCAAGACAAGGGAGGGTGTTTGAGGAGGCGAGGCGGGGTAGCAGCACTGGCGGTAACGAGGTAGAGGCGGGTGGTGAGAGATACGCAGCGGAATCGGGAGCGTTCATTTATATCGGAGTGTAAAAATAGGCCCTTCTATTTTTGCACTCAAGTGTTAAACACTCAAGAGTTGAACACTTTCAACGGTTTCATAGGTAGATTTTTGGTAGTTTTTTTTTGGTTTGTTATAGTAAAATAGTCCTTCCCACAAACGTTTGTGTGTGTGTGTGTGTGTATACATTTATACATATATAAATTACCAGCTCAGTTGCCTTGTGGTTAGAGCTGTCTGTCTGCCCTGAGATTGGGAGGGCAGGGATCGAGTCCCCGACCGAGTCATACCACAGACTATATAAAAATGTAACAATGTGCTTCCGTGCGCGCGCGCGCGCGCCCGCCCGCCCGCCCGCCCGCCCGCCAGCGCCACACACACACACACACACACACACACACACACACACACACACACACACACACACACACACACACACACACACACACACACACACACACACACACACACACACACACACACACACAGCTCCGCATAGGTGGCTAGCACCACTCAAAAAATAATATATATATATAAATATAAAATATTTTGACACATTTTCACGATTTTTCCTAAATAGCTCATAGCGTGCCATAAAGTGAGGTGCTATAGCTTTTACATCAGCTATTCTTGAATGGATTTGATTTTACGTCCGGATACCGTGTCCAGTATAAAACATGGTTAAAGTGGTCGAAATTATTTGTGACGCTGTATTAACTACGTACTTTAGCTGGGGCCCCCCTGGTACCCCGCAAGGACCACTGGGGGTCCGCTGACCACACTTTTGTCTTAAAAGTCCAAAGAGTAAATTGGGCTGTTATAGTTCCACCATGAGGTATGGTGTTATTAGTTTTTCCTCCATAGGGCCTCGGCCTTTGAACCTCTCTAAGTGTGGTAACTGTAACTGTTATGGCTTTGTAGATCAAAACAATCCACACACATTTGAAAGTGCAATGCACTAATAATTTAAATATCCTTCAAAATATAAACATATCACTTAGATAAATATAAGCACATGATTCCTGATGAAGCCGGTCGATTTGTCATATAGCATTACATTATATATAGTATATATTACATTTATACACAGTATTTGACGTGAAAAGTGTGGGGGCAGAAGCACAGCAATAGATACATAAGTAAGTGCAATTACAATAGTATGTGGTTGTCTATGGCTACCACAGCAATGATGATGACAAGAGAGAGACACAGAAGAGAACGAGAGAGAAATAAAGGCTAAAGATGATAGCAGAAAGTGGGAGTAGCAGTCTCTCACACTGGGATACTTTCATCATTTCAGCCACTGCAGAGCGACGGAGGAAAGCAATCATTTTCCAACATGAGAGAAAGGGAGAGAGATAAAGGGGGGAAATTTTCAACCCTTTATCTCTTTCTCGAATTCGTGAAAAAAACAAGAAGAAAGGGACAACAGCGAGCATGTGAGCTCATGCCCTCTCAGTTCCACTGTAAATACACCTTTGTTTGCACAGTGACGCCAATCAGGCTGAGCCCAGCAAGACAAAGATCCCAGTGTTGCACGTCGGGAGCAGATGTACAGTATTGAATAACAGCAGCGTTCGCCTGTCCTTTCAAAATTGCGCGCTCTCAAAGTGCACCGTCATTGTGAACACGAGCGGCAGAAGGGAGAGGAGCTCGCGTCTCTCCTTTCAATAAACAAGAGGAGATCCGAGTGTGATATCGTATGACCGCGCTTATTAGATTGGACCGCCAGGCCGTCTCATTGGAGCCAGGCTCGCCGTAGACGGAGCCGAGGTGGTGTGATCTGATGGGATGTGGGTACGGTGTGGTGTGTGGATCGCTGGTTTCCATTGCCTCCCACTCATTGCAGCAGAGCACAGAGGAGAGAGCAGGCACTCTTATCCCAGATCTCTGCCAGAAACATGCATGGAGTCCTTTGTAAGGCCCCGCAGAAGCCAGTACAACCTCACCACCACACTGCCAGGAACCTGGCTGGGCACGTATTTTGGGACGTTTCTGGTTACAGAACAAAACCTGACCCCCCACCTCTGTTCTTTTTTCTTTTCTTGTTCTCAAGCAGATTAAATCTGAGCTTTGCTTAAGCCAGGATGCCTAAACAAGGAGGGAGGAATACTGGGAGTCTTGGCTGGGTTGCAGGGGTATAGTGGGGGTTAGAAGACCAATTGTCAGATGGACAGGTGCAGCACTCACTCCAGCATCGATTCAAAAGGTCACCCGAGTTACTGGCCCCGTAGACAGGAACATGCACACGGGGGGCTTGTATGTACATGATTTGGATCAGACGAACCCCAATTATGGAACATCCTGTCACAGAGAGACACAGAGAGAGGCACAAACTGCAAAACACGATGGATGCCCTGACCTTTGACTGAAATCGTCTTGCGTTTCACATCCGCCAAGGGCTTTCCATGCAGACAATTTTTCTTTCAAATTTTCTGTTGATAATCTGAACCGGCTGAGTCCCCACTGTGCGACAAAGGTATGAGACTTTGGATAAATCTGCGTAGAGATGATGTATGATTTCCATTTTCCAACCGTGTCATTTAAAATATAGGTTAAAAACAGCTCTGACAGATTCCGTTTACCAGCGCATTTCCTCTGACACTTCAACAGCGTGCTGCACCATGACAGAGGTGCACTCTTTCCCTCCTTTTCCATTTCTCCATTATTCTCTCTCTCTCTCTCTCTCTCTTTCTCTCTCTCTCACACACGCGCGCGCACACATTGTCACTCTCTTACTCGGACTCCCTATGTCCCTGATTAGCATCACTCCTGCATGGACCCTGTCTGATTGGTAGTGGAAAAGCTTAATTCTCCCCACATGGTGCAGAGTGTTCCAGCCCCTGGTGCGTTTGCCCTTCATAAGCACACCATCGCTGCTTCTCGTTAACACGCCAAACTTTCCATGTCTCATCATCTTAAAGGAAAGAAAGAGTGGGGGAAAAAACTCTAGCTAAATGACTGTTCAATCAGCATGAGCTCCCTTAAGGCCCCGCTGATTTTCATTACTCCATTGTGGAGATCTGACACAGGATCTGTTTGTACATAAACGGCATCGCAGCCATGTTTGCTTTTGAGAAAACAGATGATACGGACTTAATGTATGACTAATTGAAACACTGGGGTGCAGACAATATCCTCAGTGCTCTATTCCAGAGCGGTCACAAGCAACAAAAGCACATTATACACAGTACATACTGTATATGTACAGTATGTACAGTACACACGATATATATCACAGGTGTTCTTGTTTTACAAGGCAAGCCGAATTATGCTAGTGACGTGACACACGAAATTCCATGGAAACTTCAGGCATACTGTATGGCGCCAGAATGTAGCATACTATTTTCCCAGAGAGGAAAGATCCAATAAGGAGAAGCAAAAGGGAAGTGACAGTTTTAATAGCAACATTTATAACACATGCGGGCAGGTTCCTTCACACACGGCGAGAGCCATAGCGTTATCTACACAGACACGTTGACCGGATGGACTGCTGAGAAAGAGCTAAGAGGTTGTGATCTAGTACTGTAGATACACTGCTCCATCCACAGATAAGAACACACACACACACACACACACACACACACACACACACACACACACACACACACACACACACACACACACACACACACACACACACACACACACACACACACACACACACACACACACAGTTTCAATATTGACATACCAAGGGATAGCTAAGGCAAATTCGGTCAGTCAGCCATGTTTTCATTTCCTTCTGCTTGATCGAAAATGAAAACTAGCAGTGTTCGCATTTTTCAAGACAAATCTGGAAGTCTGAAATGTTCTTGGTAACTGGTTCTGCATGCACACTGGGCGATCACAGAGGTAACTGGTTCTGCATGCACACTGGGCGATCACAGAGGTAACTGGTTCTGCATGCACACTGGGCGATCACAGAGGTAACTGGTTCTGCATGCACACTGGGCGATCACAGAGGTAACTGGTTCTGCATGCACACGGGGCGATCACAGAGGTAACTGGTTCTGCATGCACACGGGGCGATCACAGAGGTAACTGGTTCTGCATGCACACTGGGCGATCACAGAGGTAACTGGTTCTGCATGCACACTGGGCGATCACAGAGGTAACTGGTTCTGCATGCACACTGGGCGATCACAGAGGTAACTGGTTCTGCATGCACACTGGGCGGTCACAGAGGTATCACGATCACGTTAACTCAACCAGCGTATTGAACAACAGCCTCCCTTATTTCACCGTCACTTTGTTCAATCATTCAATGTCTCTGCCAGGCCAGACCAGTGTATATGTGAGCAGCTAATCTCTGACGCCGTTGGACCGATGGACATGGAACTTTGCATGCACTAGTCCCAGTATGTCAAGGAAGAACCTCTGCCCCAACATTTTTAAATCGGCACTATAACATTTTCCACTCTTGAACTGTCCGTTGACAATACAAAAAAATCACACCCGTGTGAAGTGAGTGGTGCAACTCCATGTGGGGGTCCCCGGGGGGTCCCCGGAAGTTCCAGACCTACAGGACCACGGCCAGGGTGCCGGCCCGGTTTCCGGCAAGCCGCCCGACGTCCGAAACGGTAGAGAAATGAGAGTTATTGTGTGGGGGTCCCTCTACTGTACCCTCTACTGTACTGTACTGTACTGGCACACCCGAAATCATCATACTGTATATATAGTTAATATGTGCGTGTGTGCTTGTGTGTTAGGTTGCGCACAGGTGGTGAAAAACACTCAAAAAGTCCCTAAGGTTCCTTGGCTCATGACATTGATAAAACAGTATATTGTACCTTTTCATCAAATGTCAGTTATTTCCAATAGCGGCGGTCCGCACACGCACGCACGCAGGCACGCACGCACGCACGCACACACGCACACACACACACACACACACACACACACACACACACACACACACAGCTTTCATCTGCAGGATTTTTTTTGAGACAAAATCTATTGAGATTCTTGACTGACCTTTGAAGATGCTATCAGGTTTGACACAATCTGCATGGGAATGGTAAATCAAACTTCAAGGCAATGCCGGTAAAAAAAAACAAAAAAAAAACATAACATAACAGTGAATAGTATTTCTCTGCTATCATTAATATTTAACATGTTCATCTGAGAAATCATCTGCAATCCATCCAGAATTCCCCTGCATCTTTGCTGTGAATACAAATGGCAGGCCTTAAGTCTGTGACAAAACAACTGAAACTTTACCCTTCTGCTCCCCAGAAAATAAATAAAATGTAGCTTTGAAAGCACATCTTTCCTGGTTCCCGGTATTTAAAGAGGGAAGTGTACAGTACTTGAGTAATTGACAATCATTTTGTAAGCATTTTAAAATGGTAAATTTCTATAGAGCCTTTCTCCAAAGTGCTTTACATTATGCATTACATTCACCCATGCGCTCACACACAATCACACACCGATCTCAGAGGGAACCATGCAAGGCACCAACCTACTCCCTGGGAGGAGTTGGAGGTTAAGTGTCATGCTCAAGGACACTTTGACACGCAGCCAGGGGGAGAGGAGGACTGTGGAGGATCGAGTCTCAAAAGCACAGTGAGTTAAAAGGTGACTTACTTTATTTTTTCACTGACTTACTTTACAGTAGGTACTTTATTGTTATTCCTTACATACAGTATACAGTAGTACTGTGTATTATTTTAAATGAATTAACACATATGTAATACATTATACATTTAAAGGTAAATTCAGTGATTTAACTTAATTCAAATATATTTTTTTTTGGGGGGGGGGGGATAATCCTCCCTACTATAGAGTGTGCTGACCATTTAAGGAGTTCCTCCCTGTCCTCAGTTAACCCCTGGGGTCAAAAACCTTAGGTTTCGGTTTTTTTGGCTATAGGTTAGCCAGACTTCATCCAATCAGGATGAGAGCAGCCTTCCTCCAATCATGATCGAGTGGGGGCGGGCCTTGGTGAACATGCTGTTGGCCTGTTGCGTGTCCCCCCACTGTAGAGCGTGTGCATGTGCACATATTGTTATCGGGGCGGACCGGGGGGTTTTCCAAATCACTGAATGCTCCTTTAATGTCAAACAAACACGACATGTTACTGTCACATTATGTAATGTGTTGTTGATAGTATTAGCTGAATTCCTAACATTAAACTCTAATGTATTAACTGTAGAATAAGCATTCATACTGTTACTACTCCATTTATCTAACTACTGCAATCATGCTAGCTAGCTCTCATAACCACAGACAAAGTGTGTCCGGCATAGCTTTCATCAATGCATACCTTTCTTAATCGTCATATTTCGATAAACCTGTTGTATGATGAATGATGATCAAATTACCCTAATATGAAATGGGTAACTTAAAATACACAGTATATAGTAGTGCTATAATTTGTAGCCATCAAATGTGTGCAAATGTACAGTGACAATTACTAAAAGAAAACTGTTTGCAGAGAACCATTTAGGGTGTATTCTTTTCCTGAATATTTCTTTTTGTCATTAAGAACAGTTCATAAATTGTTATAGAATTGGTCCAATATTTCTCATGACAAATGGAACCATTTCCCCCTAAAGTACAGAGGGCCACTAATTCATACAATAACTCAACAAGAGCTCATAATAACACACACAAGGCACAAAACTGTAATTAAAGATCAAACACCCCATGCTGTGGGTTTCCACTAACAGAATGTACATATACGTTAACACCAAGACAGGCTGTATTGCTTGTGCTATATTCACTCCACGCTTTGAGTCAATAGATTTTTCTTCCCGCAAGGTTGGGAATGCTGTTGGCTGTTGCCATAAGGGAGCTGGGTTTTCTTTGAGACCCCATGGAGTGTCTGTTTTGAAATGCTTTGAAAATGTAAAGTTTCATCTTATCTGGATGATAAAGTTCCCCCATTTGATAGAACAATTCTAGCTTGCTGCCTTTGCAATTTGAGACTAATTCAGAAGCCATTCTGACCTGCCATCCATCTCTCTCTCTCATCGTCTCTTGCCCCCACACACACACACACACACACACACACACACACACACACACACACACACACACACACACACACACACACACTCCCCCTCACTCTTTCTGTCTCCCTACTCCTGTTTCCCAGAGCGTGCGCCTACTAAAACTTTAATCATCTCATATTCAATAGGTTCCACTGACTGAAACCTCGGAGGCAAGGTTATCATCATTTTCATAAGGATTTTCCCTGCTCTCCTGGCCTTAACCTTGATAAAGATTCAATGATTCTATCATTCATAAAGGTTTCTATGGGATTCTGTTACTGCAAGTCTGAGATTTTGCATCAGTGTGGATAGAAATTAAGGCCCTGAAGAATACAAGTCAGTGGTGTAAAGCATAGTAAGATCTTGAGCCAATTGCATTTTGCTTTATTATTGCTGTACTTATAACTTTTTACTGCATTTGATTGTACTTCTTCCATCAATGAATCTCAATTGAGGCACATGGTTTTGTACTACTGCATTGTCTTTGCAGATGTTTGAGAGTGAGACTAATGTAATAATAGAATACTAATAATTAAACTTGCTGGGCTATGCAATGCTGATATTGGTCATTCAGCTACAACAGAGTCTGGGAGCACTATACACAGGGACGTCGATACGGTCAGCGCCTTCACCTGGACTCAGAAAAGTCATTCTGTAGGCAGAGAGAGGTTTTTGTGAACTTGCCTTCTCATTGGATTGAGTCAGAGGCAGGCCAGGAGCCCTGCTGTTCTCTGGACGCTGTGTTGCATCAGTCACAGCACGGGACCCGCTTCCACGCCTGGGCTGACTGACCTGGCTGCGATCAATAACAGACAAGCCATATTGTGCCATTTTACTTTGCCTTGCAACGAGGTCTATTGATGAGCTTGGTCATGTCGATACAGTGCTACCGTACCCAGTTTCTCATAAATTAGCTTACCACAGTCTGTGCCAAAAGACGATTTAGAAGGGTAAAACAAGTCAAAGTTAAACAAGACAAAGAACATAAAACCCTGCTAGCGGCCCATAGAGGCTGTGCTATTTCTTGAAGAGACTGACATTGCCATACGGCACCTAGACTCCCATGCTCTCACTAGTGGGGCTAATGATGAAGAGAAAATGCTAATATTAAATTATAATGGGGACAACGGGGGTTATATATTGCAGTATAATCACTGAAGGGGGACGCTAAAGGAAAGGCCATGGGGTTAGCAAAAGCAGCAGGGTCAATCCTGTTGCCTATTATCTAGTTTGGCCACGCGGACACTCAAATGGTTAAGGTTGACCGTCTGGGAAACATGATCGACTGTGCTGTGTTAAGGTTGACCCTCTGGGAAACATGATTGACTGTGCTCTGGGAAACATGATTGACTGTGTTCGGTACAGTTGGGTGCCACCGATATTGTCCCTTATCATTTGACCCATTTAGGCCTGACCTCAAAATTTAAAAAAATCCTTCTAAATCCTCCAGTTTTCTGAAATAAATATTTTCACGATTTTTCAAAAACAGCAGACCTACAAGCTCGTAGCGCGCCACTCGGTGGCGTGCTATGAGCTTGTAGATCTGCTATTTTTCAATAGCTAAATTATAACATAATGTTTAAAACACCAAAAGGGGTTCCCGCCCAAAATGGGTTAACTGTGCTTTTGCGCAGATCACACAAACCTCAGCAAAAAGAAAAGGACAATATCGATGGCCTCCAACTGTAGCAAGTCCCCCATTCAAGTTTGAGATATATCTTGTGTGCAAATTGACATTTTGGGAAAACCACATGCAGTCACCAACAACAGTACGGGTCATACTCCATGGAGCATTGAGGTGCACCGAAAAGTTCTATGGCAATCTATTCAGTTCTCAAGATATCTTGTTGGGGGTAAAGTGTTGGATGGACCGACCGACTTGAACCAACACCACTAGCACGACTAAAAATACCACAGAAAGTGAGGAAGTGCAAAGCTTTTAAAAATGCAAATGTCAACATCACTATAGGGATTCTCTACCATGCACACCACGCCATCCTCATCTGTACTTTTAACCTCTAAATTTATCAGCCACCAATTATTTCATGCTTTACACTATAGTGTATACTGAGCTGTCATGAATACAAATGTGTCGGATTCTGTAAAGGTTGCTGAGTTTGCTATTAATTAGGGAATGCAACAACTTTTACTGTATCCAATTTCAAACGTTTTGCACCCAAGACACACCAAGTCAAAATCTCAATCTCTTGAACAAGTGTTCTCTTATCACTCCATAAACATTTATTTTCAGTTACTAATAATGCCCAAATCTTACAAACAACTATTGCTCATGCAATATCTATCAAGAGAATAATTCAAGAATTGATTTAAAACTTTACATCATGCCACAACCAGCAACAAAACCAAAACTAAACACTTGTATTCTGAGCTTTTCATATTGCACTGCACTGGCAGTGTTTACGTCCTTTGTACAAAGTGTTCTTTTGTGTACTTTTGTTTAGGGACATAATTAAATATTTCGTTGTGAAAAGTCTTGTGTGAAGTCTTGTGTGAAAAGTCTTGTGTGAAACCAGAAATCTTTCAATGCAATGACCCAAATGTATTTGCAAATAGAACTGCAAGTACACCAGATGTCATTATAATTGACGAACAGCAGAAAGGTTTTTCTATTGGAAGTTGGCTGTGCTTTTGATTCAAGGTTAGAATAATCTTTCCTTACTAAACAAGTAAAATATCAACCATTAGTACAAGCCATTATACACAGTGGTGTCATGCTCGTAGAACGCAGTACCACGCCGTGGTACCAGTAATTATTTGACGTGCACGTGCAGGGACGGAACAAAACGATGCATGTGTGTGCACGCTAGAACGAACGTCCCCCTAGATTCAAGAGAAGACTCACCTAAATCAACATCGTGTCACCAGACTTTCCAAGACGCACAAAGTACCCAGTGATCTAGGTTTACTGGTGCCCCCCCCTGCCCCTAGACATGGCCAAAGCATTTCTGGGGGCAAAAAACGTTGAGAACCCCTGATATAGAGTACTATACGTACATTACAATACTAATGACTAATGTATGGTTATATCACACAATCCCATGGCACACATGGGTTTGTCTCATGTCACACCAGTGTGCCTTCTGCCTTGGCACACCGTTTGGCAACCACTGCTCTAACTTGTTCCCATACTCATGAATATGCAATTCTCATGTGCAACGCTGATAGCCGGGAAATTATGCGTCGACAGGTTTGAGATAAATGGGAAGAGAAAATTGGGTTTGAATTTCTGCTATTAGAAAAATAGATTGGCTTGTCGGTAGCACATGATAGACAAGATGAAATGTTGTCATTCATGTATGATTATATTTCACATTCATATCAAAGACGAAGGTGCAGTAGCAGCCCCAACATTAGGCTACATAAAACTGGCAAGATGGGACAGGTATGGTTAGTCTTAGATTTACAGAAAGCTTTGTCTTGTCTTTGGGTAAAGATCATAATGCTGCCATATTTAGCTTGACACAATTTGGCATGGCACTAGGTGATACTGTACATTAAGATTTACATTAGCTACAGTACACTGTAACATTCTGTGTCAATTTAAAATAGTTTTTAAAGTTAGATTAAGTCAAGATTGTACAATACAGTGGGTTTAAAAAACAAAAATAGCACTATACTGTAAGAGTTAGAGTGGCTATTTTGTATGTATAATTAGTAGTTAAGTATTGTAATTAGTTATTCTTGTGCACACCAAATGCATACAGTATCATATCACATGTTCTCTGCGATTTGTATTATGTAGATATGAAAAGAAATGCGAGATCCGTACACCCTTTTAAAAGCTCCCAAAATAATTAATTAATAACAGAGCGGACAAAGAAACAACGTTTCGGCCTAACCGGCCTTTCGTCAGGTATCTGTAGATTTATATTAATATTTCAAATTCTAATTATAACTGTATTGACTTGTCAGTTGTACGTAACCCGGCACCAGGGTGTAAACTCCTCAATGGAAGAGCATGAAGGGACAACATCTCCAGCCATGGGACAACATCTCCAGCCATGGCACATGTGCATATTGGATTATCATACTCTACCATTGGATTATCATACTCTACCATATACAGATTGGTTAAGAGAACATTATTATTTTATAAAAACTTCATACATTTTGTATAAGGGATTGGGGTGGCCTTTTCTGTTGCCATCTCTTTAACCCATTTTGACCTGAGATCAGATTCTAAAAATGTCTTCTACATCCTGACAGTTTTCTGAAAAAGCTGTTTCTATGTCAGTCGTTCTTCGATTTTTCAAAAATAGCAGACCTACAAGCTCGTAGCGCGCCACTCGGTGGCGCGCTATGAGCTTGTAGATCTGCTATTTTTCAATAGCTAAAGCATAACATAATGCTAACACCAAAAGGGGTTCCCGCCCAACATGGGTTAATGATTAATTAAGCACCATAACAACCATAATAACCATAATAACCCCAGTAGCTCCCAGCACTCCATATTTACAGAAAATGGTGAACACACAGTGAACAGAGGTGCTGAAAAGGTTAAGCATATTAATCAGGAGAAGAGGGATTTGCCCTCTCTAACTAGGGCATTAGAACGCCGACCAAAAATACCCACATGTATCAATGGGATATATCCACGCAGAGGAGCATTCTGTGGAATATTAATATGAATATTAGCAGCTGAAAGGATCCACTATTAAGACTCCAGTGAAAGCCTTACAGTATAAAATCTCCCACAAACACCCACAGGCGGTAAAGTACCTGCAAGCATGCAAACATTTATTCCAGCCACTATACACACAGGCCAATTATTGCATACTAAAAGTCTTTCCCAGGAATAAACTGTCCACTTCAGCCTACTCCCTCCCTCCCTCCCTCCTTCCACCCACACATCCATCCGTACACTCCACCACCACCACCACCACCACCTCTCCACCTCCACAACCCCAACTCCACTCTTCACACGTCCAATTGCTTGATGAATCTCTGCAAACGAACCGAGCTAGTGTCGCTATCCGGCGACCCAAATAAGCCTGATTGCTGTGATTTCTCTTTTGCTAAAATTCACAGCCCATCAGAGTGGCCTTAAATAACTATTCATCAGCAGGGCACAGAAATAGCTGCAGCCCAGCCATCATCAGCGCAGTGCAGAATTAATCTACACGTGCAGTGATAAGGCCGATAACACAGCTGCCATGATAAAATGATAACACATTGAGAAAAAGATAATTACAAAAAAAGGCCCAGCAGGCATAAATAAAGTGTAACTTTAATTTAAGTCCGGCCCAGTGTTGCGTGCCACTGGCCCTACATCGGCATGGACCACAGCGGCAGATGGTACTTTTCCACTCTCAGCATACACACGCACGCACGCACGCACACGCACCCACGCACGCACACACGCACGACACACAAGGGTTTCCGTTTGTGCCGGTCCATGTGTCCTGGAAGATTTCAATGTGATGGACACAAACGGGAGGAGTATGGCAAAATATTATCTGTTCATTGAGCTTAACCACTTTCAACCTGGCATGCATGGAACCAGTTTAAAAAAGTATAAGTTGTTGTTGTTTTAAAATAATAGCAGATCTACAAGCTCACAACACATTGCAATGATTGCAAAGATTATTGCACCAGTTTCAATACAATTTACTGACTACTTATGGCAGTATTGAAAAGCATTTCAAAATACTGCAGTAAAATATAACGGTATAATGGCAATTAAATATCACCCAAGCCTAGTATGCAAAAACACACGCAGGTACAAAAGGCACGTCTGCTGCACATGCACGTGTGATGTATCTAGCTGCTGGAATAGCGCGATCTCCTGGGGTCTGATGACTGAAGCCATCGTCTTTTTGAGGAAGGTTTCCCAACAGCATAGATCAATAACGGACTGTCAGCTTTTTAGCTCGGCTACGGGCTGAGCTGGGACACCAGAGAGAGAGAGATGTATCCCTCCATCAGACTCCTGTGACCCCAACCACTTTGATCGAAGATAACACACACAGAGAGAGAGAGAGAGAGAGAGAGAGAGAGAGAGAGAGAGAGAGAGAGAGAGAGGCTAAGAGAAAGACAGACAGAGGTAGAGCTCGATGCAAAGAGATGGAATTGAAAGGACAAACACTCACACAGAAATGGCGAGAGATACAGACAGAGAGAGAGAGAGAGAGAGAGAGAGAGAGAGAAACAAAAAGAGTCAAAGACAGACACATTCAACTAGGAAGAGAGACTACTAGAGAGATGGAAAAAGAGTCTCTTGCCATGTTAGCCGGCTCTTGAGAGGCCTGTATCTCTTCCAGAACATAATTAAAGCAGAAGCCAGGCAGGCTCTGGGTATTTCCCTTTCTAAACGACGCTGCCGGTCTCCAACGTCCGCTTCACAAAGGAGTGTCAAAGGCAAAAGACAAAGCGGCGAGTAGGTAAAGCCCTGACTAAAGCTTAAAGACAGCACTGGCATCTAGGGAGGGATCTGCATAATGTCGGCCGATGATAGCCGCCGTGCACACTCACAGGCACGTTAACATGTGTGTGTGTGTGTGTGTGTGTGTGTGTGTGTGTGTGTGTGTGTGTGTGTGTGTGTGTGTGTGTGTGTGTGTGTGTGCAGGCAGACCACCACCACCACATAATAAAAGCACGACAGCATATGCATGCATTTTGTATCGACGAGTGGGACCGGCGGTGATGCTCGACGTATACAAGCCCTGCTATACTGAGGACTCCTAATTGCCCTGGCAGCCATTGAATGATGACAATAGCCACAGTGGGAGCCGGTGAGAGACGTTGCCCGGATGTATGTAATTATTCAGCCGCTACAAAGGCAGGGGCCGACATGCTGCCAGATGAGATTTACTGTGTCTGTGGTCAGCCGCTGCATTCAGCAGGACGTCTAATGATGCGCACTTAGGGGGCTAAATTACCACACCATTGTTTACCTCTTTCTCTGACTCTGGCAGAGAGGCTGGAGTGCGGGCTCCGGCGAGAGTAAAGACAGATTTATAATTGGTTGCGCGGCAGTGTCACACACCGAAAAATAGGCACACCAAAAATAGGTAATCAATAAGCTCTGAAAATTGCTGATCTACAAGCTTGCGAGTTTGTGAAATCGGCCGCTTTGGCGCTTTCGGTGTGCGACACCACAGCGCAACCAAGTACAACTCCGGATTAAGGAGTGAGGAGGTGGTGAAGACAGAAGAGTGATGGGGGGTGGGATGGGGAGGAGAGGGTAGGGCGGTTGGATGAAGTCCTGAAGGGCTCCTGTTCAAGTTCAAAATTAAACCGCATGATCTGATAGTGTGGAGGAGGAGTGCTGAAAGAAGATGAATGGTATCCATGGATGCGGGGGAGAGGCCAAGATGTCGAGCTCTCTCCCTCTTCACTGTAAATCCCTTGGTGAGGGGGTGGCGAGCGCACGCATGCACGCACGCACGCACGCACGCACACACACACGCACACACGCACACACGCACACACACACACACACACACACACACACACACACACATACACACATACACACACACACACACACACACACACACACAGTATACACTGGTGGACGGGTTTCTGAACTGCCCACAGCCCTCCTATGAGACACAGACTGAGTAGAAAAGAATTGTGGTATTTTATCATGAACATTAGTGAGGACCAATTATATGAAGATAAGTTGAAAAGTGGTGAAGTGGTCCTTTAACGCTGTGTATTTATTTCACAACAAGTGAGGTCTAAACGCAGAACATAGAAGAAAAACAGGACCAAAGGAGCATATATCCCAGAATAGATGTGGGTGTATTAAATGATGCGGTTAACTTTTCGTTTCCACTCTGAAACATTGAGATATTGTCTTTGGAGACGCACCTGCTCGTGCACAGCCACTGAGCCTTAATCACCTGAGTGAAGACCAACCTTGGCCGCTGTCCGGGGTCGTTTACATAATGATATGAGAAAATTAGCGGGGAGGAGGCAAGGGGAGGACAAGCCTGCCGTTTGGCAGGACACAGGAATAAATATGGAGGTAAACGGGTTGGCAAGAGTGGAGGTGTTGGAGAGAGAGAGAGAGAGAGAGAGAAAGGAGAGAATGTGGCAGAACAGGAGTGAAGGAGCAGGGTTACAAACGGCAGCAGGCAGAAAGCAAACAAAGTCAGAGCAGAAGGAGTTGGAGAGACGCGACAGATGAGCGGAGAGTTGGAGAGTACAGAGCACAGTTGGAGCAAGTTTGGAGAGCAGAGTTGGAAGATGGTGAAATAGACAGCGAGAGCGAGAGAGATAGGGGGGGAGACAAAGAAAGCGAGAAGACAGTTGGAAAGCCTCAAAAAGCGTGGGCGTCTGGGCGAAGGTTGGAGATTAGGGCCAGCTGGATTGCAGAGAAAAAACCTGATGGAACATGAGAGGGACTGAAAAGGAGGAAAGTGGGCAGCTTGACAAAAATAGGAGGCCAGAGAGGAGAGAGAGGTTTTCCCGGAGTAGCGAGAGAGGAAGGCGGGCATCCAACGACCCTTACCTTGGCTGAGGCTGTGGCGACCGATCCCACTGGCGCGCCTCGCTTGGCCACCATGTCGCCGCTCGACGTCGTCGCGGCAACGGTGACCGGCGTGGGGAGAAGGGAGGGGATGACGGGGAGAGGGAGGAGCCCCGGGCGGTTGTTGCCGTTGACGACGACCGCGCCGCAACTGTGAGCGCCATTGTGGAGGCCGGAGGGGCGCACGTCTCTGCGCTCCCACGGGCCCCGGTAGTCCCTCTCAAAGCGGTGGTGGTGGCGTGACATCACTTCCCCTTTCTCTCAGAGGGAACGACGGGGACCGGCCTGCGGGGAGGGAAGAAGGCAGAATAGGTCAGCTTCAAGGCTGAAGAGAAAAAGGAAACGCTTCGGGGCTAAACCCGGGAAAACGCACTAAATCACATCACTAAAACATTCAGTGTTGTTGATGATTCAGAGGCAGACTGAGACGTGTCCTCATCTCTCCTCTCCTCACCTTCCCGTCACTCCCACCGACACCCCCCCACTGGCGGTGCACACGGCACAAAACAAAACAACACTAATCTATAATGTGGGAGGTGACCAAGTCCTGGAGACACTTACACACCAATGTCAACTCACAGACACTAATGCATGTGTGTCCGAGTGTGAGAGAGACTGATACAGAGCTAGAAAGAGAAATACAAGATAGCAAAAGTGAGGGAGGGAGTAGGGGGGTAGATAGAGAGACAGACAGACATACAGACAGGGATGAATTTATAGATGGGCTAGCAGGAAGATGGGGAGACAGGGAGAGAGGAAGCGTGTTGACATGAAGGTGTGACTGTTCTCAGCATCTGCTCCCACAGAGCCCAGCTGACACAGAAAACACAGCGGCTCATTTGTTGCCTTTAATTCCCAATTTCCCAGTTGTTAACGAAGGCTCAGATGAAGACGAGGATGAGGACGGTAGAGCCGAGTGCCGCTGTGCAGGTCTATAAAAACAACAACAACAACAAACACTCATCAATGCCAACGCCACGAGGGGCTAAACCGAGTTCGGCGTTCGGCATTCGGTTAAGACGATATGGCTGGGTTGGAAAATAAACAATAACCACAATCAGAGGCCTGTCCTACAAAGCAGGATGTGTGGTCAGCAAGGTAGGTTCAACCCTGGTTGCTATTTGTACCTGGGTAAGATCGCCTTTGTAACTCGTGCTGCACACTGTTTCAGAGAAGGCTACATTTGATCATAATATATAAGAGCTGTCTACTGACCAATCAGTTCTGTTGGAAAATAAATGGCATCGCCATTCAAAGAAGATCCCATGGAGCTGGGTGCGCATGTTGGCCTTCCCTGATGATTTGTTTATGAGAGGTATAGATTCTCATCTCGAGTGAGTTATTCTGTGAGATTCTTGAGTTGTGAGCTGTGGGCTGCAAGCAATATCAAAACCATTGCATTGTGCTTTTATACTACCAGAGGTCAGCAACCGTTTTGAACATGTTTTAATTTTCTTGATAGTCATTATGCCATACCATAACATTAAGTTTAATTATGACACCACGTTAAAATTAAATATTTCCAACAGATTTTGATTGTCCATGGGCCTGCTTTAAAACAGGCCTGCAATTCCACCTTTCAGCAGAACATCGGGAGAGAAAATTATTGCTTTTGAACAAATATAGAATTATGTGCAGGATGTCATTTAGATAGATGTGAGGGGCCTTCATTTAACTGACTATACTTTTTTTTTTAATACTTCTTTTAAAAGAAAAAAAAACTCTCTTACTACATGCCAATGTTGGAACCCGTGCCTAAGGTTGCCTAGCCCTGCTGAATACCATATCATTATACTGTACAGGTACAACAGAGACTGATTGAAGCACTAAAGCCTTGTACTTGTTGGATATGAAAGTAAGCCTACTTACCACTTTGAATTACCGGTATATTGATATAATATACTGTATATATTTTGCTCCCAAGTCTGTTTTACACCACCGGGTTGCAGCTGAATGATTATGGCTATAATCATTATACACGCCCTACGAATAAATCTACAGGAAGCAACAGATTAATTTAGTGGAAAAGCAAATCAGTCAGATCTACTCGTGCCCTAATGATGGAGCAGTGACACAACGTTTTTTGCCAGCTGATGACAGCCGTGTTGGTCTGGATTATGTGTTTAAATTGTTTGCATTTGTCTGATATTACAGTTTGCTCTCCATTTGTGAACTATGACACTCTGCTGCCATGTAGATTTGTCCATGTTTGCGTCCCCTTTTATGTGAACGAGATATAAATATAGTTCAAAATCATGAGACCACTAGGCGTGATGAGATCGTGGTTCTTAGGGTTAGTGAAGACAGATAACGGAACAATATCCTGGGCATATCCTGGGCAACTTGCTTCATAGCACAGCTCTCTGGAGTAAGTTCACTCTCCAGTTACAGTAGATTTAGTCTACAAAACCTCAGGCTCATTCATCAGAATAGATAAATACCCTTTGCAATTACGCCTCGTCTCAAACTCCTAACGACTTAATGCTTAATTCAATCACAATGCCCTTGAAGTGCCGAGGGCCCTTACCTTCCCAGTGCACAGCGGGCTTGTGATAGATGGCTGGAGCTGGGAGCGACATTGGTATGGGGTGCACGGCACGCATTGTGTAGCTTACACGCCATGTCACTCTGTATTATATCATAAATCAAAGCACTACAGCAAAGTCTGTGTAGTGGAATCCATCACTGAGTGGTTTGTAGTCCTGTGTTGCTACCCAAACCACCTCCCCGCCTATCATCACAAAAGGAACGACACACTACGCTTTCCCAAGCCCTTGATAACATGGGCGAAATATATAAATAACAGCCTCGAACTGGGTTCACGAAGCCCCATGAAAATCCCTCTGCCTGTAAAGAAGAGTATGACAGCGAATGATAAATCTTCATTCTGCAGGACTTGGGGTCTCTCGACTCACATGGGAGGAGAGAGCAGCGAAAGGCCAGGCCGGCCGGCCTATGCATGAGCACGCGTTGAGCGTTTGTGTGCACTTCATGTGCTTTGTGTGTGTATTGCGGACGTACAGGAACACAGCGTAAAGTGTGTTACAGCGAGTGAGGCCAGGCTGTTATGCGTGAGCACGGGTTGTGCATTTGTGTTTAATTGGCATTGCACACGTACAGGAAGGCACATGTACAGGAAGGCAGCATATATGTTACGAGATTGCATGCTTGTTCGAAAGCTGAACTTTGACCAGGCTGCGAGTATGAAAGCTTCTCTTTGTGCACCATGAAGCCTGAGGTCAGAACACAGACCTTCTGCTCTGCTCACATCAACTATTTTGTTCACCAACCCCCATCACCACCCTACCGTCCATTATCGTTATTCTATCTCTATCTCCCTCCAGCTCTACCCATCGCTGCATTTCTCCCGCTCTGTCCATTTTCCTCGCTCTCTTCTTACGCCCTGTTCTCAGAAGGAATACTCCAACTAAACAGAGCCAAGCTGGAAGTGAACCTCACAGCAGCGTCCGCCAAGAGCTCAAAGCTGCAGGACGGCACTAGAGATGGACAGAAGGGCAGGCCTTTCTCCCTTTCTATTACCTCTTTATCTCGCCCTCTCTTTTCCCCTGCAGTTTCGTCTCTCGGCAGTAACCTCAGCCTTAAAACACTGGAACAAGTACAATGGAATAAGCCGGTGTTATCTATAGGAAAACACAGGCAGGTTACAAGGCTCCGGTCCAGTGGAACAATGGCCTGGCACAGTTAGTGCCAGGTTCTCTTCTCTTATCTCATGGGCTCCACAACTCAGCACAGAAACAAGAGCACCGATGAATATTCTCCACAGACCTGTGGAGAAGTAAATAGAAAATAATATAAAAGGAGAAGGACCAGAGGAAGAGGCGGCGTCATAATAACAAGTGCTTGTATTGAGGGAAAGGATTTTCACGGAGAATTCCATTGCACAGCAACAAACGTTTGTTCCCAAACCTTTCCAGGCAGAGGGCCCCCAAAATAGCTATAGACCCTGGCTGCGGCACCTCCTATTGTGAAATGCCCAATTTACCCACCACTGATGGCCCCCACTTTGAAAACCATTACACTACACTTCTCATTTTAGACCCTTGTGTGAATGTGGTCAATTCAATCCTGTGTTGTTGCTTGTTGTTTTTTCATTCTAGTATGCCTTCAGCAACAAGGGTACTCAGAAGAGAGAAAACTACATTACATTAAAAAAAAAGACTGAATTGACTGAATTTCCAGTAAAAAGTGCTTTGTTGGCAAACTTTAAATGAAAATAAATGTACTGCACACTTTGAGAATACGCACAATACCACTGCAGCAATCGCATGCAGTTACTGAGAAACAATTGCCATGTTCATTTAAAAATTGGGAAATTATCAGGGTGAATTAAATTAAGTCAAGGAAACAGAAACAATGTGGAAGTCTGCACAACCTTAAACCGATGTGGGCTTTGAAGTCTGTCAGCAACTGTGAAACTTATAACCACAAATACAGGCACTCCACCTGTGATCGACAGTGACAAAAATAGCCGATCTACAAGCTCTCAGTGCGCCGCACAACAACCCATTGTGAGCTTGTAGATCTGCAATTCTTGCTGAGCAACACCAACATATCACAAATTAAGCATATAGTATGAGAATTGACACTACTGTATAATGAAATGCCCAACATTAGGGATACCATGTTTATGGGTTGTGTCCACAGTAAGTGTTTTATTAGCGGATATGAGTGCTTTGGATAACATGTCCAGAGAGTTTAAAGTTAGAGCCTACCAACCATTGTTATGCTCAAACATCTGCGCTATTAGCAAAAACAGCCTAGCTGAAACAACGATAAACGGGGTTGTGGTAACAATTAAACGTAATGGGGTCAGCGCCATTATTCCGACGGCACTTTATTCCCACGGCGCGTTGGTTCAACCCCATTACTAACTAGAGCCCCATTACTAACCCTGGCCCTAACCCAAACCACACGCGTTGGTTGAACCCCATTACTAACTAGAGCCCCATTACTAACCCTGGCCCTAACCCAAACCACACGCGTTGGTTCAACCCCATTACTAACTAGAGCCCCATTACTAACCCTGGCCCTAACCCAAACCACACGCGTTGGTTCAACCCCATTACTAACTAGAGCCCCATTACTAACCCTGGCCCTAACCCAAACCACACACGTTGGTTCAACCCCATTACTAACTAGAGCCCCATTACTAACCCTGGCCCTAACCCAAACCACACGCGTTGGTTCAACCCCATTACTAACCCTGGCCCTAACCCAAACCACACGCGTTGGTTCAACCCCATTATTAACTAGAGCCCCATTACTAACCCTGGCCCTAACCCAAACCACACACGTTGGTTCAACCCCATTACTAACTAGAGCCCCATTACTAACCCTGGCCCTACCCCAAACCACACACGTTGGTTCAACCCCATTATTAACTAGAGCCCCATTACTAACCCTGGCCCTACCCCAAACCGCACGCGTTGGTTCAACCCCATTACTAACTAGAGCCCCATTACTAACCCTGGCCCTACCCCAAACCACACACGTTGGTTCAACCCCATTACTAACTAGAGCCCCATTACTAACCCTGGCCCTAACCCAAACCACACACGTTGGTTCAACCCCATTACTAACTAGAGCCCCATTACTAACCCTGGCCCTACCCCAAACCACACACGTTGGTTCAACCCCATTATTAACTAGAGCCCCATTACTAACCCTGGCCCTACCCCAAACCGCACGCGTTGGTTCAACCCCATTACTAACTAGAGCCCCATTACTAACCCTGGCCCTACCCCAAACCACACACGTTGGTTCAACCCCATTACTAACTAGAGCCCCATTACTAACCCTGGCCCTAACCCAAACCGCACACGTTGGTTCAACCCCATTACTAACTAGAGCCCCATTACTAACCCTGGCCCTAACCCAAACCACACGTGTTGGTTCAACCCCATTACTAACTAGAGCCCCATTACTAACCCTGGCCCTAACCCAAACCACACACGTTGGTTCAACCCCATTACTAACTAGAGCCCCATTACTAACCCTGGCCCTAACCCAAACCACACGCGTTGGTTCAACCCCATTACTAACTAGAGCCCCATTACTAACCCTGGCCCTAACCCAAACCACACACGTTGGTTCAACCCCATTACTAACTAGAGCCCCATTACTAACCCTGGCCCTAACCCAAACCGCACGCGAAGCCACGTTGTTGGACTAATGCGCCATCTGAATTAACCCATTTTTACCTGAGATCAGATTCTAAAAATGTCTTCTACATCCTGACAGTTTTCTGAAAAAGCTATGTTTATATGTCAGTCGTTCTTCGATTTTTCAAAAATAGCAGACCTACAAGCTCGTAGCACGCCACTCGGTGGCGCGCTATGAGCTTGTAGATCTGCTATTTTCCAATAGCTAAAGCATAACATAATGCTACCACCAAAAGGGGTTCCCACCCAAAATGAATTAAGAGTGGAACCCCTTGAAAGGTGGGGTGCATATGTTGGTTAGACAAACCACCAGGCCTACAGTCATGGGACAACAACGTCGCTCCCGACATGCGCTGATAGGTTACAAATCACCCGTGGCCGGTTACAAATCACCCGTGGCCGGTTACAAATCACCCGTGGCCGGTTACAAATCACCCGTGGCCGGTTACAAATCACCCGTGGCCGGTTACAAATCACCCGTGGCTTCTGAGATTGCGTTGCCGGTTACAAATCACCCGTGGCCGGTTACAAATCACCCGTGGCCGGTTACAAATCACCCGTGGCTTCTGAGATTGCGTTGCCGGTTACAAATCACCCGTGGCCGGTTACAAATCACCCGTGGCCGGTTACAAATCACCCGTGGCCGGTTACAAATCACCCGTGGCCGGTTACAAATCACCCGTGGCTTCTGAGATTGCGTTGCCGGTTACAAATCACCCGTGGCCGGTTACAAATCACCCGTGGCCGGTTACAAATCACCCGTGGCCGGTTACAAATCACCCGTGGCCGGTTACAAATCACCCGTGGCCGGTTACAAATCACCCGTGGCTTCTGAGATTGCGTTGCCGGTTACAAATCACCCGTGGCTTCCGCGTGCGGTTAGGGTTAGGTTAGGGTTTTGGGTAGGGTGTCAGACTCATGACTGTAGGACTAACCAAACACATGCATGTGAGGACTAGCAGGAGCCTGGCTAGGCCTGTCACAATTATTACATAATCGTATTATCGTATTTCCTTGGGATAATCGCAATATATTTCTGCATAATTGTTATAATCGTTTTCATTGCTCATATATTTTCAGAATTTTCCCAAAAATTGCAGAAATAGCAGATCTACAAGCTTACAATTACAACAGTAATTTCTTTGTTAGGGTACTGGTGAGAGCTAAGAGTCAAGAACCAAGCCAACAGAAATAAGAATGAAAAAATAAAGATAAAGTGACAACTCTGAATGGGAGAGAGTAAAAGGGTATGTCATGTTAAAGCTCTGAATGGGTGAATGAGTCAACAAAGTGTATGCAGTCTATCAAATATAAGTGTACAGTGAATATCTAAATTAATATACAGGTATATTTCCATTTCATTTCAAATGTTTAGGTCAACCTATCATTCTATTTTTCTATTTCGAGAGAGATGGGGGGGGGGGGGGGGGGGGGGGGGGGGTGACATGCAGTGAAGGCCGCCGGGATCGGGAGTCAAACCCGCAGCACACTGCCAGACTTGGGCAAGTTGGGCTACCGGCCAAGGTGCCTGGACCGCTGAGCCACGGCCCAGGCCAATGCTATTTCTTCCAGTTAAGATAAATGATACAGAAATGAGACAGACTCCATGCAGTCACTTTCAGTAGTAGAGACCTGCAGAGGGGAGCTGTCTGTGTCTGTGCCCAGGTGATGGTCGTAGATGCTCATTAATACATCAAGGAAGGCAATTATGTTTCTGCACTGTCAAATAGGCCTACATCTATCCTAAGATGCCATCAAAGAAAGCTTTTTTTGTTTTTTTGCATGTTAACTCGAGCTAGGTTCTAAACAAGAAAGCATGTTTACAGTTGTTGCACAGAAATTAAGTATTTTTACATGAAAAGTAATGCTACTTTTGCAATGTAGTTAAACATTGCTTGGGGCGGGGGGGGGGGATAAATCATAAAAAAAGGTTTTTCGGTCATTTGTCTGGAAAATAATTTTGTGTTTAAAATATCGTGAAAAATCGAATTGTGAACCTCATATCGTGATACGTATCGTGAGTTGAGTGTATCGTTACATGCCTACTGCCTAGTGTATATTATATTTACTTATTTACATTGTTTTATCTATCTAAAAGATAATTGTATTTATTGTCTCCGCCAGGCCGAAGGCGTTGCCAAGACTATGTTTTGACCCTGTCCATCCGTCCGTCCGTCCGTCCGTCCATATGTGAGTCTCTCTGTGTTTTCCAATATAAACTTTAATCAAAAAAATATTTTTACAAATTGAAGAATTTTTGAATTTGGGATTAATTAAGATCCTAAGCGTAGCTAGAGGTCATGAAAAACTCTCGAAAGAGAGAAAGAAGACAGAAAGACAGGTAGCCACACTCAGTGCCGTTGAAAGAGAGAGAGTAGAAGAGATGGAGCGGAACCTGCTTGCAGGCGAGAACCTTATCAGCCGCAAGGCTCGTGCTCTGAACGAGGCTATTTAAAAAAAAACTTCAGCATTTGCAAAGCAACAAATGAGGACATTACAGTCTCATCCTTAAGCAATTAACGGTGCTGCACATTCGTTAACTGCTGCAATTCTGTCAGCATATTAACCCATTGATACCTGAGGCTGAATCTGGGAACGCCTTCTAGGGCCTGACCTAAGGTTTCTGAAAACCTTCACATTTTGATTCATTATTTTTTTAAATAGTTATGTTTTTTCAAAAATAGCAGACCTACAAGTTCATAGCGCGCCACTCGGTGGCGCGCTATGAGCTTGTAGATCTGCTATTTTTTAATAGCTAAATTATAACAATAGCTGATGAGACACAGAGAGAGCGCCGGCATCAAGGGTAGAACAACGTATAGGTTGCACCAGGCATCAATGGGTTAATGGCCTTACCTGCAGATATCACCGCTTCTTTCCACACCACAAAAAAAGAAAAGCCACTCTTTTCTGAATAGATGGTGCTCTGAATGAACGGCTGATGGGGTTTTTTGTGCAGACTCTGAATCTAAACAAAATGATTAAAACTGTTAATCCTCTGCAAATTGCAATACAGAGTAGCAGTTGAGAAAGACCACCTAAATTGTTCTCTAATCACAAAGTGGAAGTTGAGCAAGCTTTGCGAGAAAGGCAAGTATTCTTCAATCACAGTTAATGAACTAACTGACTGAATGTCTGATAACTCTGTGATGTTGTCAGTCATGAGAGAAGTTAAAAGACAGAGTCAGCTGCGGAGGAGGACTAGCTAGGCTTGTCTTGTCAGATGTCAGGCGTTCGTGACTTGGAACGTGTGTGTGTGTCTATCTGTGTCTATCTGTGTCTATCTCTGTGTGTGTGTGTGTGTGTGTGTGTGTGTGTGTGTGTGTGTGTGTGTGTGTGTGTGTGTGTGTGTGTGTGTGTGTGTGTGTGTGTTTTGCTGGAAGTCTCTGATAACTTTGGGTGTTGAGCCAAATCCATCAAGGGAAGACAGTGAGTCCAGAAACAGCCAAAATGAAAAGTTTTGTGGTGTGCACACACACACACACACACACACACACACACACACACACACACACACAGGCATACACACACATGCACGCATACATGCACGTACAGAACAACGCACACGCACACACACACACACA